>NC_090776.1:21109849-21287349 GCF_040054535.1 Antennarius striatus | reverse complement strand
TGTACACCGGGGGCTGTGCCGTCAGGGTGCTCTTCTTTGACTTTTCGAGCACCTTCAACACCATCCAGCCCCAGCTCCTGCAGGATAAACTGACCTTCATGGCTGTGGACCCCTACCTCGTGAGCTGGATCGCGGACTACCTAACGGACAGACCCCAGTACGTCTGTATGGGGGACTGTTTGTCTTCTATGGTGAACAGCAGCACGGGGGTGCCACAGGGGACCATTCACTCCCCCATTCTCTTCACCCTCTACACATCGAACTTCAAGCACAACTCGGATACATGCCACATACAGAAGCACTCCGACGACAATTGTTGCAATTGTTTCATGTGATGGGGGGGAGTACAGGGCATTGGTGGCTGACTTCGTGGAGTGGTGCCAACAGATCCAGCTCCAGCTCAACGTCTCCAAGATGAAAGAGATGGTGCTGGATTTCCGGCGGGCACCTCCCTCTCCACAACCAGTGATCATCGAGGGCAGTGAGGTGGAGGTGGTAAGAAACTTTAAGCACCTGGGACTGCAGCTAGACAGCAGACTGGACTGGTGACTCAACTCGGACTGTGTGTACAAGAAGGGGTAGAGCAGGATGTACTTCCTGAGGAGGCTGGCCTCCTTCAACATCTGTCCTAAGCTCCTTCTCATGTTCCATCAGTCCATAGTCTCCAGTGTGCTGTCATACGCCATTGTGTGTTGGGGTGGCGGGGCCAGGAAAAGAGATATGGACCTTCTTAACAGACTCATCCGCAGAGCGGGCTCAGTGGTCGGGCTGAGCCTGGACTCCGTGGAGACATTTCTGGAGAGTAGGACCATGTCTAAATTCAGGGCCATCATGAACAACACCAGCCACCCCCTACACACCACCTTCTCCCAGCAGAGAAGCACCTTCAGCGACAGACTGCTGTCACACAGCGCCTCCCCAGAGAGGCTGAGGTCCTCCTACGTGCCCCGTGCCATCAGGGGGTATAATGACTCTCTCAGGAGGAGCAGGGGGAGGTGGCAAGGTCAGCACGAGGAGGAGATGAGATGTCAGCGTGTGCTGCAGTGTAGTGGGGTCAAGGTGTTGTGATGTTTTGATATTAGATAGTGATGCCTTATATTTTTGACCATTGTGAGATAGATATTAGATAGATATTAGATATTAGATGTTGTGATATTAGATAGTGACACCTTACATTGTAAGAAAGGCGTACCTTACCCACCATGTGGGCCGCCTTCTAATTTTCACTTGCACTTTTTATTTTTATTTATGTTATTTTATTTTATTTTAATTTTATACCGTTTATATTCTAGTAATAATTTAGTATATGTCCTGTTAATGCTACATGATCGATCTATCTATCTATCTATCTATCTATCTATCTATCTATCTATCTATCTATCTATCTATCTATCTATCTATCTATCTATCTATCTATCTATCTATCTATCTATCTATCTATCTATCTATCTATCTATCTATCTATCTACTTAATCACTGAATCACTTAATTTACTTTATCACTACTGGAAGCACTGTGAGCTCGTGTGTTTGGACTTCTCCAGTGCCCTCAACAACGTCCAGCAAGCACCGCTGAGCGGAGATGGAAGGAGACCTAACCGTCACCTGGTAACATGAGTGACTACCTCAGGGTGAGCCTGTGTGTCTGAATTGGTCTGCAGCACAGGGGCCCCATGGTATGGGTCTTTTCCATTTCTGTTCACCCTCTACACCTTGGGCTTCAGGCACAACACTGCATACATAACCAGAAGTTTTCCGACGACAATGAGTTGAGTTTTGAAAACAAACAGGAACACAGAGGTCATCAGCTCCTTTCTCAGCTGGGGTCAGCTCCACCAGCTTCACATCAGTGTTGGCAAGACTACGGAGGTGGTCACCAATTTCACATAGAGAACGTGCATCACACTGGTGAAGATCCAAGGAGTCATCAGGAGAGGCAGCTCTGCTTTGGACTGTCCACCGGACTCTACTGGTGTGGTAAGTGAGAAGAAGGTGTTTGTTATGGACTCTTGTTCCCGCATCTGTCTCCTCCTGCTGCTCCTGTAAACAGGTGAATTGACTCTGTATAAAAGTCTCATCATCTTAAATACATGTACTGCAAACTCAACCAAGCAACCTGATGGCGAGGAGCATCTGAGCTCAAAGCACACAAGAAACACAATCTACTTTATGATGGAGAGATGAACATTTATTATTACAAAAATTACTTCTCATAGTCTATTTTTTATTTTTTTATTTATGTATTTATTTTTTCTATACACGGTGTAAACTGTGTACATTAACATTTTATTTACGTATTTATTTATACATCATTCATTTTCTGCCGCTGAATCCGCTGTAGCGGGTCACGGGGAGCTGGAGCCTGATTATTAATTTTTATTTTTCACTGATATGAAAGGAAACTAAGCAATTAATATCATATACACATAATACTAATTGTAATTATTAATAATTGTCTCATGTTCTGAGTACGTCATGGAGGTTGTCTGGAGTCAGGTCGCAGCCCTGTAGCCCCGCCTCCTTGTTTATATTTTGTCGGCGCTCACAGCTACAGGCAAGAACGCCACGCCTTCTGCTTGTTTAGATAGCGCACTGACTTATGGGATATGTAGTTTAAAAAAATACGGAGACCACTGCGCTACTTCGCCGGTTGAAAAGTTTGAAAACTACAGTTTCCGTCTACAGTCGGCTTCGTCGTGTCGTCAACAGAAAACTTCAGTTAGAAAACATTGCAGCGGCCCTGTAGCTACATGCAGGCGGTTTCTTCGTCATTGGCGGTGGACACTTGTGAGTTTATTTCGGTGTTTTTATTATTTAAAAACTGGAGTTGTAGTGGGACTCCTAAAATGGCAAATTGCGAATCTGCGCCTGAAGTGCTGTGTTTATCCTATCCCCATAGAGGAGTTACTTTAGTCCCTCGAAACAGCCGTTGTAGTCAGTTTCATCCAACGACGACTGTACTCACTTTTACCCGCTGTGTTGACCTCACTGCCCGGACATTGTTAGCAAACATTAGCCGTAGCCTGGAGGTCGCTGCTGCCCTTTTCTGTCCTAGCAGTCTGGCATTGTTTGCCTGCTTTCACTTGTTCTATTTCATGAATTGTTGTTTTTTTGGGTTTTTTTTTAATGTTTTGTGTTTCCTCCACCATCAATCTGAAGCTGTTCGTGTGTGGTTTCTTTAGACGTCTTGTTTTTGGATCGTTGGCATCCAGAGAGGCCACATTCACTCGTGGCCTCATTGTTTACACCCGGGATCGGCGGCTAAAGCTGGGACACACCTGTACAGACCGGTCCGCTGAGGTAAGAAGGAAAAACAGACGCAGAGCTGAAATATACCGTATGGCGAAGAAAAATATGGTACAGTCCTGGATTAGCAAATGTTATTACAGAGATGGAAACCCCCGGTTACTGAGGGAACGTTGGGGATGATAGGTCCGTGTGCTCCTTTGATATCATGTCGGACTGGTTTATAGCTCTGGGTGGTTTCCGACCGATCACAGTGGACAGCTGAGCTGGGCACCGTGAGGAGGTGAGGCCGATAGCGGTGTTCATTAACGGTAGGTGGTGCAACGCTGGACCAGGACAGCGAGTCCGGCCAAGTCACAGGGAGATCTCGAAGGTTATCGCGATAACTGGGAGCAAACAACTGCGCGAGATTTTAATCAGGTCTAATCACCCATTAGGAATACAGTAATAATAATAACCCTCAGGACCTATTGAAATGGCTACACACATGACCTAATCGGGTCACAGAAGGGCCGTCTCATAAAAGTGTAAAAAAAAGAATGTAATAGACTTTTTTTTTCTTTCAATGCATCAGATCTTTTCCATTACTTCAGACCTATCCATAGATATAAAGGTTATTTTATTTTTTAATTTTTCTACATTTTTAGGTGAAATTTGCCATTAGAACCTTGTTTTTCTTCTAATGGGAAAACACAAAATATGGAATATTTCCAAGTTAGTGCACAGTTTAATACTTCTGATAAATTTATTACAACTATTGGATGAATATTTTTGCAGGTGTGCAAACACAAACATTGGGTCTGTGTCTGGGTTGTGGGGTGATTTTGGGGTCGTTGTCTTGCTGCAGACAATGAAGATCATGTTTCATTATAACATGTCGGCATTATTGTATATAGTAATATATATCATATACTTATGTACTACATAAATATTATATACATAATATATATACAACATATGTATATATACTATATATAAGCATACATATACTGTATATGCTTATAGTATATGAAAAATATGTGGTTATAATGGGAGTCAATCGGACCATTTTTGATCCGATCAGATATTGTGTGTAGACAGTGAAAATCTGCTATTCTATACGCTTCCAATGACAGGCATTAAGGAATTTAGAAGGTAAAGATGAAAAAAATTCCTGTCTAAATGTCATATATTTGGCCTTTTAAATGACTGATTTATTGGGAGAGAAACACGTAAAAACAACAAAAAATGTCACTTGGGCCCAAACAGCGCCCAAAGGTTAAATGTACTTCTGTGAAAACTACATCCGACTTTCAGGTAACATGTCGGTTTTGGGAGAAGTCGTTAATAGTGGGGGTTTTTGTGTCAGTAATAAAGAACAAAGTTTGGGATTAAGCCCGTTTGAGCTCTCAACTGGTTTTATGGAGCAGGCTCCAGGCTTCCTGAAGTTTGAGGGTGAAATATAGTGTATTCATCCAAACCGTTAAATTGTTGAGTGATTTTTTTAAACATAATCACACGTGACCGTACATGTGTGTTCTGTTTTTATCTAAAAAAACAAACAAATCTTGACTTTCCAGTAGCTCCCAGTAACAGTAACTGAACCTCCCGGTGGTTCAGTGATAAACACCAAACTTAAGATTCATCCTACTACATCCTACCTTTTCTTTTTAGTTTGCGACACACTCTTGTCTGTTTCACCACACCATTGTGTCTGAAGGTTGTGTATATTCTCATTCATCTAGGTCATTTTATCCAGAGTTGTTAAAATCAATCCACTGGATGTGGATTGACGTTTCACCTCTCAACATTCAGGACACCAATGCTCAGATTTTGGACAGGGAGGATAGTTGTTTTGATTGAGAAGTTAAGGAAGCCATTTACAAACCGGTTCTTTCGAAAACCTCCATAAGAATTACTCAGGAGATTGACTTGTAAAGTGACTCTTTATAACGACCATCGTTAGCATATGAGGGCTTGGTGACGTTTGTAATTCAACGCCCATTGATATTCCACGACACTCCCAATGACCATGGTTGAGGAACCAAACCGGTCCCCACAATGGTCTTTGGCATATGAATAGCACTGACCACACCTCACAGAGGGTAAAGAGCTGAGGTAACACCGACCACCACCAGAACTGAAGGAGAGTCTTGGACTGAGAGGTGAAACGTCTTGAAGGCGCCTTTAGTCCAGTGGGTTGATTTAAAGAACTTTGGATACAGCATGTTTAAAACGTTTACCTTCCTCCTCTCCTAGAGTTCCCAGAATAATCGTGACAAATGACGGAGATGTCAGAGACATCGAGTGATACAGAATCATCTTGTGGCTGGACCATCCTTAGCAATGAGGTAAAGTTTTTTTTTGTTTTGTTTTTTATACTAATATCAGCTGATTTCATTTGTTTTATAATTTTAAATCTAGTAGAAAGGAGAACATTTACTGCAATTGAATGTCATAAGTTCTACAAGTTGATTGACAACTTTTTGAAACTTATTGGAACAAATTTGTTGAATATAAGTTTGGTTTCACCCGATAAACCATTAATTTGCATGTAACTAAAACATTTCAGATATAACTTGTTGACAAAAATTGCTGGCAAAAAACTTTCAATCCATTTAATAAATGCAGAAAATAAGCAGCACATCATATGCTAAAATATTTCTTGTTATCCTTGCAACTGAAGCTGACGGTTTGACCACCACATATATTTCTGTAATCACGTTACACGTCTGAGGTCAAACCAAAAGACAAGCTGTGATAGGATCTCTAGCTAAATACTGTACATATAAACGTGCTTGTTTTGTTTATAGTTACCAGGTAATTAACTATTTTAGCCATAATAACTCATAAAAATTATTTTTATCTGCTTGTCGTGGTCACAGAGTTCAGACATTGAGACTTTGGGGTTGGAGGCTGCAGCGGAATACGGAGGTGAGCTGTTAGAACGTCCTCCGCCTGAGAAGACGAAGCTGCAGGACACGCAAGCCTCTGGGCCAGCTGGTAAAAGCACTCGAGGACGTTACGATATCACATACCACTAATCCTGAGGCAGAATTCTCTACGGCCCTGGATCCTAGATCACTTTTCATGTTTATTATTTTGTGAGATTGATCTTTTAATAACCTCTTTGCAAATAGGATATCATCAGAATTAATAATGATGACTTCAGATGTTCCACAAAGTTGGATCCGGATCCACGTCTGTATCATAAGAGGGCTGCTAATAGGATTTGACATAATAGCACCACTGATCTGTAGCTGGCTTTATACAGAGTTATAGACATTTGAATTCTTCTGTCCATGAAAGGTAATAATTTTAAAGAAGGTGAAAAATAGATCTGGATCGACCATTCTAGATTAACTCATTTCAAACAATAACTTAAAAATACAGATGAAAAACAAATGATTAGATCTCCGTGTTGGAGGAATGGTTTGATTTTATTTAGCAGCAGGAGATCTGAGTAAAGCAATGTTGTCATGACAACATGTTTCATATTTTGGGTGCAGTGATGTGATTGTTTAAGGACAAAAGTTAGGTATACACTCTTAGTGCATCCTAGTTTTGTTCTGTTTATTAGCATGTGCTAATTTGCATGTAGAAATAATGAAAATGTACAGAAAAGCTAAATCTCCTTTTAACTACCCAGATCAGTCAATCAGCATTGGAACAACAAGAACCTTTAGATTTTATTTTTTCTTTTGTATGGACTGATTCACTCATCAATCGATTGAGAAAGCAATCAACAGAACTTGAAGAAAAATACCAGTGAATGAGCTTTATTGTTGCGAGACACATCTTGCTCTCTTATGTGATATTTTAATTCTAGACCAAATTCTTTCTAATTCTTATTTTCAGCTGATTGTCTTGTGGAGAGTGTCGACGATTTACTCGAAGGAGAGCAGATCGTAGACGAGGTGCCGTTTGCCTCAGAGGTGAGAAACAAACCAGTTTATCCAGATGATCCAGCGCCATCCTGCTGCTGCTCCCTTTGCATTTCCTCCTTCAATACGCTGCATCTTTTCAGGCCAGAGGCAACGCTGCTGAGAAACAGCCCCTTCCTCTGCTGTCCGCCAGCGAGCATTCAGACATTGTTTCCCTTGGAGAAGTGAAGGAGGAGGAGCAGTATGAGCTGCAAGCCGAGACCAGCAGGATGTTCTACCTGGGCACCCCCTGCAGCAGCCAGTACACCTTCACCGCTGCAGAGCCTGGTAGGATTCCACACGCTGACCTTCTGCCAGCATGCATAATATGCGAGCTGATTTTATGAGTCAGCAGAGTAAACCTAAAAATGATCTCCCTTCCTCTGCCTGTTTTCTGTGTTGCAAAAAAGCAGGTTTGGTTTTCAATGACTGGAAACTTCCTCAGAGTCTTCTGAACTTAGGCTGCCATCTAAGAAATCGTCTCACTGGAGAGCGCTCTTTTAAAGGTGGCCTGATTGAAACCAGTGTGATCCTAATGCATCTAGTGATGCTAAACGAAGCACATGACTAATCTGTTCAGTCACTGACAGAATACATGCTGACGTCAAGCAGCTGAGCTTCATCTGGAAATGATGGGAAACGTTTTTTCTCTGTGTGCACACTCTGTGGGTTTGTGCTTAAAACACGAGGTGATTAGTTTCCACCCAGTTTGAATGACTATCAATGACTTTACTGAAAACCTTCGGCTAGCTAATTATCGTATTTTGTTTGATCCATACAAAAATATTTTAAAAATCATGTATGCAAATCATTTATAGGGCAGCAGACCCATAAATGAATTGCTTTCACAAACAAAAAAGTGGGTGGAAATTATTTTGCATAAATGGTCAGACTTGGATTGATATGTAAAATTTATTCTGCAGCCTTAACTCCCTTTACTGACTGCGTGTGGTTTTCCTGCGTGGGCTTCTTCTTTCTTGTCATTTTCTCTTCACGTCATGATAAAACGTTAAACCTTGCTGTACTTTTGCTGCAGCTGTCCCGGTGCCGCAGCCGCCGGAGACCGACTCCAGCAGCAACGAAGACGAGGAAACGCCAAGTAGCAGCGCAGCCGTCCGAAGACGAAGGTTTAGAAAGAATACCACGAGCGTCATGCCGGAGCCTGAGGAAGAAGAGTCTGGCCAGAGCGAGGAGTGGAAAGAGAAGGAAGATGAAGGGCTGCAGGCAGAGGTGGGAGCCACTGATGATCTGGGCAACCAGACCGGGCGAGGCGAAGGCGGCAGCGTCCTCAACAAGTGTATCCTGTTTGCCCTGGTTGTCGCCATCAGCATGGCCTTCGGACACTTTCATGGTAAGTTTCACTGACAACGCAGAAAATGGACTTAAACATTTCTAACTGTCAGAAATGACATAACTGCACCATCATCATTGAATCTGGTGTCCCCCTCTTTTGCTCCTCATAGTTCGATTCTGATGTTACAGACATTATTCACCAGTTTATACACATTTCCCACATTGGAAATAATACTGTAATGTTTGTGATACAAATCTCACAGGCACAGTGCAGATTCAGGAAAGACAAAGAACTTTGGAGACAATCAGACTGAACGAACTGGATGGTGTGAGAAATCTGCTTTACCAGCATGTTGATGAACAGCCTTTTAAAAAACAGGTCAGTGACAGTTAGATAAGCACAGTTGTACTTTTTTCTGCACCTATTTAATGCATAAAACCTCCTTTTGTGTTGAAATAATACTTAAATATTTTTTAACTAAATGTGAAACCCTAGTCTGCTGCTGCAGAATACAACAGTTCCACAATAAAGCAACTCAACTTCCTGTTGTGATTGATAAACATCTGCCAATGTCAGAGAACTGTGTTCATTATGTAGTTGAACAAACCTCATTTTCATTTCATTCTAATTCAATTTGAAGATCCAAAAATATATGGCACAATGATTTTGATAGGTTTTAAATAACTCTTCATTTAAGTTGCTACAACAACTTAGAAATATTTGGAGTGCACATGCTGAGGTCACCTTGAACAGTCTTAACTGAACCATAATTTGTTTCTGTCTCAGCTGCAGCATGGTGACTTTGATTTGGATGATGATATGATTGTTTACCTACTCACTGAGCTGATAAAGAAGCTGACGAAAGAGAACCAGGAACTGAACGTCCAGCAAGCACGTATTAAGGTAAATTATTAGTACAAAAGGAGATATAAATGCAAGAAAAATGAGAGAAGGAAGGTCTCTCACCTTTCTTTTTTTTTTTGCATTGTTTCTCTGTTCACGAGTTAATGATTAGAATGAACCCTGTG
Source organism: Antennarius striatus (assembly GCF_040054535.1). NCBI lineage: Eukaryota > Metazoa > Chordata > Actinopteri > Lophiiformes > Antennariidae > Antennarius > Antennarius striatus. The sequence continues at coordinate 21,277,880 of NC_090776.1, read as the reverse complement.
ATCACCTTTGATACTTTAAAAGCCTTCAATTTCTCTGTTGTACTTTCTTTTTGCCATGAAGACCCAGAGAGACGAGCTGGAGGTGTTGCTGAATCAGAAGGCCGAGGAGGGGGCTCACGTTGTGACTCAGCAGCAGAGTTTGACAGATGAGAACCAGCTTTTAAAAAGCTCCTTGGAAAAAGAAGAAAAGTCCGCGTCCATTTTACAAGAAGAACTGAGGAACCTGCGCTCTAAAGTTAAAGAACGAGAGGAGATGGAACCTGGCATCTATTCGCTGCTGGTGGAGAACCAACAGCTGAAAGTCCAGCTGGAAGAGAACAAACAGGTGATCCAAAGCTTCCACATCCAGAAAGAAGACGTGATGGCTGAAGCTCAGACTCTGAGGGAGAAGCTGGACACGGAGGTAAAGCTGACAGACGAGCTCAGGAGAGAGATAAGTTTCCTGAGTAAGAAGGAAGAAAACTCAGAGCCAGAAGAGCTGCAGTCCCAGCTGACGGAGCTGGAGCGCCGACTGAACATGGAGCAGCAGCGCTCCGACATGTGGGAGAGGCTGTATGTGGAAACCAAAGAGGAACGAGCCAAAGGAGACACCGAGTCCAAAGTGAAAAATACAAAACCGGGAGTGGCCGGGAAAATGAAAGAGACATTTGACGCTGTGAAGAATTCCACCAAGGATTTCGTCCATCACCACAAAGAGCAGATTAAAAAAGCGAAGGAAGCTGTGAAAGAGAATCTCAGGAAGTTTTCAGATTCTGTGAAATCGACCTTCCGAAATTTTAAGGATTCTGCTTCAACGTTCATCAACAACGCCAGAGGTTTTTATGACAAGAGGAGTGATGAGAAGCACAGATCCCACAAGTCCACTCACAAACACTCACACCAGTTTGACGACCCCTTCCAGAGCGACCACAACACTCGAAAATCAGGAGGTAAAGTTCATGAAGACCGAAGTGACAAGACTCACAAGTCCAGCCTGAGAGGATGCTCAGAGGTATTCGACTGCGCCCACCAGGAGTCCGTGACGATATTCAACAAGGCCACGGATCCGATCCGAGCAGACGAGTTTTACCAGCTGCTCAGGAGCTACCTGCAGCAGGAAGTCGATTACTTCCACCACTGGGAGGACCTGGAGGCGTTCATCAACAGCTTCTTCCACAACGGGGTGTTCATCCACGACAGGATGCTCTTCACTGACTTTGTCAGCAGCGTGGAGGATTATTTGGCCGACATGCAAGAGTATCAGGGACTGAATGAGGACGTGTTCGGGGATCTTGATGACTACGTCTACCGGCACTTCTTTGGAGACGCTTTCACAAAGTACTACGGACCGCAGTAAGTCTGGTAGGGCTGCAGTCAAACCGTCGTTTGTGTAGAACTAAAAATTCTCAGCAGGAAAAATGACATCACAGTGAGACTTGTTAAAAAAAGGATGGCTAAGGAGTAAATCCTAATCTTAGGCTGTGTTCAGACTGGCAACCCTAATCCGATTTTTGCAAGACGGATTGAAACCACTTTTGGGTGTTGGTTTCAAATCGCGTTTGGACAGATGTGTCTCAGTCTGAACAGCTCCAACCACACGAATAGGCAGTTTAATGTTGCACTAATCAAAATCAGAAATTAATTGTCTCTGTTGCTACTGGGTGGATTTGTTGGAACTGATTCTTGTGCATTTATTCAGCATCAAAATAACTTAATACTTTTAAAAGTTTGCCTAATGTTTCCTGTTGTCGTGCTTTGAACACGTAGCATTCATTCTTACCATTTATGTTTAAATTCCACAGCAGGCCATTCGAAAGACCCGACACAGACATTAAGGATTCCAAGGCAAAGCAACGACGGCGAAAGCAGCAGAAAGCCAGATCTCAACCACACAGCGAAAGAAAGTGGAGGCGATCAGAAAGGAACGCAGACAGACACATGGCTGACGTGAAAATAGAACTGGGCCCGATGCCTTTCGACCCCAAATACTGACGAGATCTCAACTGTTTTTACGATGTGGCTGCAGATTCTATTGCTGGCTTGTTTAGAGGCAAAATCTCTTTTTTATTTTGTAAGTTTGCACAATGTTTACTTTTTATTGCTACTGAATGTCCTTGTTCTGTTTGGTTCATTGAAGAAATCTTTATCAGGTTTGAGTGAGGAATTCAGGATATCGTACATCATCTGCACACAAAAAATGAGTTCATTTGAAAAAAAATGAACAATTTTTGTCATAATTTTGGGTTGTAAATTATTTTACTATCAGTACTCACAGTTGGCAAACCGAGCAGAGACCATCCAGAAAGAAATGCCACATTCTGGAGTTTTCCATGGACAGTTGTGTAATTTTATTTGTTGCTATGATGACAGGGTTGTAATTTGCTTTTAAATTTATTCTAACATTCCACCTCGAGCTTGTTCTAACTGGACCTTGGGAGTTTTTGTTTTATTTACATTTATTGGAAAATGACTGGAAAAAAGATGAAAAGCAAACACATTTGATATTTGAAAAAAAAATATTTTAATTGAGCAGAAAAATTCTGAATCAGTTGTCACTAAAGTAAGAAGTTTGCTGGCAATCCTGTGTTTGTCAGTTCCGTTCATAAATAAATATGCTTCTTCCAACTCTGCCCTCAGGGAAATGAGTGTGAAATATCTCTGCTGTCCTCACAAAATGATGTGTCTGCAAGAACACAGAGATTTCCTACAAAACAAAAAAACGCTTTAAAGTTGGGACAACAGTTCTGTGTGGAGAAATGTGATTTCTGAATATCTTACCTTTTCCAAAACATCAAACATAACCAGATGCGTCGGTTGAGAAGATTTGTATGGAAAAGAGGTCCTGAGCCAGTGAAGCGGGTCGTCGTAGAAACGGTCGGCCTCATGGACGTAACCGTCCTCCCCGAGGTCCGGGGGACATTCCAGAAACCTCATCTGCAACGGGCAATGGACGAAGCTGCAGAGATGGAACCATCAGCTGCTACGTGTAGTTCATTAGAAGTATAACTGTAACAGTTTCAATGTCAGGTTAGTCTAATTTGTTATTATTTTTATGAAAACCTAATTGAAAGTTAATTTCATGGAGAACATTTAAGTCTTGATTTTGCAGAAAAACTTAAAGATGAATGAAGCCATAATTCAGATGTTTTGTTTTGAAAATTCCAACCTAAGACTTAAATATATTTTTGCTTCCAGAATCACTGAATCACTTGAAAACTTATGGAGTATTTTGACCAAATTTTTGATTTCAAGAGGGATCAGGTCAGAACACGAACTGAAGTACTGGAAAAATATTTTTCATAAAACCCACCTATGAAGTACAAAAAGAAACTTTAAATCTAGAAACCGACTCTTGAGTCTCACCAGAACATCAAATTTTGAGGTAAAGCTCGCTCTTCATTAACTCATCTTTAATGACCCATCATGCACCTCAGCCTCGGCAGAGTGGACCTCTAGTGTGAACGACTTTGTCATACTTGTAAAAAGGTGTGGAGTGACACGGCATGAGGAAGAGGATGTCTGGAGGGCTGGAGAAGCCGTGGACGTCACAAAGAGTCTGGAGATGAGTCATGACGTCCAGAGTTCCTCGCTGGTGCACCAGTCCGGTGTACAGAGCTCCAGCCAGGTTGCTGATGACCAACATGAACGCGGCGGCTCGTCGCCACGCCTTCAGACGAGCCAGGGATATCCCTAAAGGAGAAGACGACTGAAAACATCATGTCGTCTGCGTTTATTCACTGTGGAAAAGTGAGGACTCACCACAGAAGATCATGCAGAACGGCAACACAGGATAGATGAACCTGAACTCCTTGTGAGGAAGAAAACTGAGGCAAGAAAATCAATGCAGTTTTGTCAGCTGATTGGTAAAAAAACACTGAGACAGATCAGGATCATCAAACTGATAAAAGCTGTTGTTCAACGCTGACAGAACAGTTCTTTCAGCATAAACAGCAGTGACTCGAGAAAAAAAAATGGATACAAATTATTAGCGATCAAAATAATACCCGCTTTTTAAAGGTTTCACAAGGGTGAAAATTAATTTGACATAAATGATGTAAACAACTTTAACAAAAGAACACAAAACAAGGTCAAACATATTTGCTGCCAGGCTTTTGCAGACAATTAGAATGAATTAGAATATCTCTGCTTTAACAAAAAAATGATGATACTTAATAATAATACAGCAATCAACAGCTTAAAGGTACCCCATTTAAGTCTGATGAAGACAGCCCCTGAATGTGAACACAGAGCTTTTACCTGTAAACCAGGAGAGTCCAGACGACTGCCACCAGGAGGACTTTATATCTTTTGCAGGCAAGAGTGCAGCCATGAAGGAAAAGAGGAAGATGAGGGCCGATCACGACGGCAAACCCCTGAGTGAAGTACCAATGCCACGGATGGGAGCCGTAGAAATCGGCCACACCGTGGAAGATGTTGAACTTCAGGAAGTTGAACTGGACCATAGTCCACTGGAAAACAGTCGGTCACTGTTAGAGCTGACTTCAGAAGAGCACTCAGAGGATGTTGTGATCTGATTTACCTTTCCATAGAATATACAGTCAATGAGTGTTGAAATCACGACTGTAGCAGCTCTGAAAATGCAATACAAAGAAAATGATCAGTTGAAGACTTGATGCTTGATATTTATGAGTGGAGAGATTAAGAGAGTGAAAGTACAAACCCAATCGGAACGACTTCACGAGTGATGAGTCTCAGTTTTGCATCTTCCTTCCAGAAATGATAAATCAGCAGAGGAAGCCAGACAATCAGGGCTGTTGGTCGGACGACGACAGCCAAGGCAACCAGGGTTAAATATTTTTTGCTGAAAAAACCCCCATCAATAACACATCTGTGAAATGATATATTTTAGATATGAGTCACTAAAAAGGTTCATAAGTGAGTGAAAACCTGTTGTGCGTTTTGGACCCAGGGAGGGGGAAGTAAAACAGAGCCAGACAGGTGAGGGTGGTCTCCATGCTGTTGGTCAGAGTCCTGGTGCAGCAGTACCACGAGAACCACGAGCACAGATGGCAGAAAAACTAGAGGCCAAAACAAAAACACGAGAGCTGAGATTCAGCTGACGACAGAGATGGAGGCAGAGCTCGCATCTGGACTCCATCTCCTTAATGAGTTACTGCAGAACTGAGCCAACCACAGAGATGTATGTCTTACTGTCCATGTCGCAACCTCACTGCTGTCCAACGTCCGGATGAGGAAAAAGAATTTTACATCTGCAAACGCTGCCAGAAGAGCTTGAAATATTCGTGGAACCCAAATCTACAGATTCAAAAAGATCATGGTTAGAGAAGCAAAGTGACTTTAGAACAGTTATCTTCTTTAAGGTATATGGATGTAAAAACTGTCTGAATGAAGGATGTGTCAACTTACCAGGAGTTGGACTGAGTCGTAGTTTATGAAGTGTAATATCTTGTATATGACTGCAAAGAGGAGCGGATAGGAATATCCTCTTATGCCTGCCTTCCATTCCCAGGTCAGATACCCATAAGTCACACATGTTAAGTTTTAACAGCATCAAATAAAATTAGTAGTGTAAAAGATATCAGGTGGAGGTTGTAGCCTTAAAAAACAAAAGCACGCTTTTGAAAGTAGGTTTCCCAAACATGTCAGGGTTTCTTTCAGACAGAAAAACAGTCGGATAATGATAATAATAATCATCAGTCACATCAGTCACACAGATGTAAGCGTCAAAGGATATTTGAAGACCATTCGATGGGAGACCTCCAGAGACTGCCAGTACTCATCAGGCACGAAACTGGTCCGAACCAGGAAACAGTTTATCAACCTGAAGACCACAGAGAACACAACGATCTGGACTCTCAGCAAACCTGTGGAGTCAAACAAAATCATATCACATTAAAATATTATCTATCTCTGGTCTGGTCACGTCAATCTATCTTTTTGTACAGTGGAAATATCACAAAACAAAGGCCAAACCATTGTCGAGTGGAGATTTGTTCTTGTTTGAGTACAAATGGGATTTTCTTTTCCTTAGCTTCACTTCCTCCGGCTTATTCCCAAACTTAAGACGTGGTCGGATCCACTCCATCAGCTCATTTTCTCAGTCGGATTGTCTGATGTAAACATGGCACAGCATAGTCACGTGTGTTCAGGTGCGGGCTGTCAGTCAACTTCCGGACACAATAAACTTTGAATATACGAAATAATCGTGAAATATTTTGCAGATACGACGAGAAAACAAAATGAACAATAATAATCCGTTGGCATAAGAATGTTAAACTTTAAGGAGTTCAACAAGACGATAATGAATTCACATCAAGCTCCTGGTCGTCTCTGGGGGAATCCTTACCAAGAATCAGAGCATCGTTTCCGCATTTAAAGGTACTTCCGGTTAAATGTTACTCGCTGATTTCAAAATAAACGTCCGAGACTGCGACACATGAATGCGAGTGTTAAACGTTTAGAAAGTTATTTATATTTCTGAATTATTACCTTCATATCATAAAATTAACTATTTAAGCGATAAAAAGTAGAGAGAAGACCTGATTCAACAGTGTCAGAGATCAAACATGACCCGGATGACTGAGAATCTCCACAGACGTAGGGAACACATTATTCCACAAGGTGGCGGTATTTCAATAGAAATGATGTAAAGCCGTGAATAAACGCAAACGAAGAAGACGACGAATAACAAAAAGTAGTAGAAGAAGAAGGAAACCCTCTGGTTGCACACACACGTCTGTCTTTCATGGAGTCCGTTGTATTTTGACCTGTTTTTCTGTCTGTATTTGGTGATTACAGACACTTCGAATACTTCTACGGTGAGTTATGACCGTGAAAGAGAAAAACCTTCATCTAGCAATAATATTATATTTGACATGACTCAAATAAATGGATAGTAAATACTGTACAGGGTTTTCAAAATAAAACCAAGAAACAGTTTTAATGACCAGGAAATTCATTTTCGACAGGGTACTATCAAATTTGATTTTGCTTTCATGTATAATGTGTGTAGGTCCATTTGATCTGACTGTTTTTGTTTCAAACGTTTTTACAATGTACATGAAATAAATAGGTCGATCCTGGGTAACACCACCCACCCCCTGCACACCACCATCACCCAGCAGAGGAGCTCCTTCAGTGGCAGACTGCTGTCACCAAGCTCCTCCACTGAGAGACTCAGGACCTCCTTTGTGCCTCGTGCCATCAGGGGGCACAACCACTCTCTCAGGAGGAGGGGGTCTGAAGCCGCAGGGTCATCAAGGTCGGGTGAGAAAGGATAGACGTGGGGGGTCTGGGACGCACTGTGGATGCGCTGTGGGACACTTGTGGGGGTCCTTAACCAGTTAACAGCTCGGCTCATTCACGTGTTACTCATCACACTTCATCGACTCCCAAAGCTCTTTCTTCTCTTCTTCTCCCATGTGCCTATGCTTCCTTCCTTTCATTTTAGGCTATTCTTTTTCCTGTTGTTATAATTATGTAACAGCATGTATATAATGTTACTTATACTTTCTGTCATGTGTGTATTTATTGTATTTATTGTATCTCTTGCGAGCAGATGTCACCTGAATTTCCCTTGGGATCATTAAAGTATATATCTATCTATCTATCTATAATGTAAAGTTAAGTTAAAGTGACATTAGTCTTATCAAACAAATTCTAAACACATTTTTACTCTGTTTCCAGGATCCTCTCATTTCTCTACATTGGAGTTTCACATTAAAAGAAGTCATGTTGAGAAGTAGAATTCCTTTCTCACAGGTGGTCTTTGCCACACTGCTTGGAGTCTGTGGTGGTGTTTACATCTACACGCCTTTCTTTGTCCCTGAACAGAAGACCTCAGGACAGGAAATCCATGACACACAAAAGACACAAAGTGAATCAGACAATTCTTCATCAACGTCACTCCAAGGCAGAAGCTAGAAAACAACAGTGGAGGCTGCAGGACTGTCCGAGCTGAAATACACAACCAGCACAGAGACAAATTCATGTGTAATTTTAGTTCTTGCAGGATTGTTAGTGAATAAAAGTAAAGTATTTATCAAGTTGACTTTCTGATTCATCTATGGGTCACAACACAGTGTGTCATGTGGGGATTTATTTCCAGCCTCTACAAAGGGAAAATGTATAAATGATTAAATAATTAAAGGGACTGTAAAGTTAATTTTAAGTGACATATGTTATTCATTCAGTGGTCACGTGTCAACAGAACAGCAAAAAGACGCGAAGACAAGGACCTGTCGTTCTTTACAATACCTTCTGGGAAGGTATTGCGCTGAAAATGCTAACGCGCTTGGCCCGTCAATGGGATTGTCCATATTATGTTAGCATTGAGCAAATCGCCATTTATTACAATTGGACAACTCTAGTTGTTATTAATTCCACAGAGAATTTATTTGAAAGATTGTCTTTTTGCTGTTCTGTTGACACAACCGTTCACCGCGCAGGTAACCATGATACTTTTGGTGTTAATCGTATCTAGAGCTGTATTGTTTCTTATGGCTGCTAAACTATGTTTGGCCCCAGTGACATGTGACGCCCACGTGACCACTGAATACGGAAGCTGCTGCGGCGCAGAGTTTAAGCTTTTTTGACCAAACGGATGATGCTACACATATAAAATGTATTTTTTCTTCTATTTTTCATAATGATGAATAACACACGTCACTTGAAATTAACTTTACGGTCCCTTTAAATGACGCCAAATCTGGTATGTGTACTTATTAAAGTTGTGCAGTTTTACATTGTTCTATCACAACCGCCTAAAACCAAGACCATTGCCAAAGAAATAAAAGTATAATGCACACAAATGTGTGGGGGAAATGGATTTATTCAAGTCCCAGCTTTGAACATGTGTTTACAGGTTTTCCTGTGTGAATGTGGGATTACAGTAATTTAGAAGATTAAGGCCAGTTCATAATTTAGAGAGGGGTGCTGTTACTTCACAGCCAGAAGGTTCTGGGTTTTAATCCTTTCTGTGCAGAGTTTGTACGTCCTCCCCGTGTCTTCCCTCTGGGTTTTCCAGCTTCCTCCCACATCCAAAAACATGCATCTTAGGTGAATTGATTGGTTCCAAATTGCCCGTAGGTGTGAGCCTGAGTGGTTGTTTGTCTTTCGTGTGGCTCTGCAGCGCACTGACCGGCGTTGTGCTCAGTGTGTCCCCTGCCTCCCACTGATAAGTCAGCTGTACGTCAGGCTCCACAGTGGTCAACACTGTTGTGTTTTTTTTCTTCTAACCCTGATTTTTGCAAAAACACTTTAATCTCATTCAAACATTTTGCAGTTTTACATTAGATGAAAGCATTTAAGTGCCTCAAAACATCTTTTCCAAACAAACTTCAATCACATTTAACATGTAGAACATTTAGAACATTTTACAAATTTTCATCAGATGAAATTTCAAAAATATGAAACACTCAAAAACATTAACCACCAAGAAACAAAGGGAAATACAATATAAGAATTAGTGCATTATAACAGGAAGTTTGCAAAAGTGAGGTGGTCATCAACTAAAGTGCATTGCACATTTTTGTAACACCAGATGTTCCTAAAGTTATTCAGGTCTTTTGTCAATTTATAGAAACCAAATTCTAGTTTTAAGCGACATCTGATGTTACAGCAAAAAACAGTAGCTGCTTCTTGAGTGGTATCGTTTTCAATTTTCCTCTTCCTGGTCACATGAATTGCAAGTTTTGCCTCCCCAGAAATAAAATTTAAAAGCTGCCACTTTCTCTGATTCGATCTATTGTACCCAGCACCGTAGATGAATTTCCTGATACTAAAGTTTTCATTGAACAAGTTAAAAACATTTGTTAGAAGAGTGAAGAGTACTGCAAGTCTCCCACACTCACTGAAAGTATGAAAGACTGTCTCCTGAAGGGGACAGAAGGGACACTGGCTGGACACCGCAGGGGCAAAAACAGAGACAAAAGCATTGGAACCGACGGCACCATGCAAAATCCTCCACTGGAGGTCGGCTGTTTTTTTCTTGAGGGGAGGTTTGTACAGAAGTCTCCACTGCGGGTCAGGTCCATTTCCCGTCATCTTGTTGGCCCAGGTAGTAGGTGCTCTGTTACACAGGTTTTTCTTGTTGATTACTTTTACACATTGTTTGTACAGTATTTTTTTGTTGGCCGTGTGCAGGCTGATCTGTCGTTCATCTCCGAGGAGAGGACCCTCCAGTTCTCCAAACAGGGGACTGATGTGGACCTCTGGGAAAGGATCTTTGCTGTCTGGTACAGTCCCTGTACTATAGTCCAGGAGGAGGCTTTTCTCCTTCCAGGAAAGTCTTTGCCTCCACAGTTGTAGCACCCTCTGAGCCACCCTGGTGGACTGGATGTTCAGCAGGGAGCTCACAGCCTGGGCATCCGCCAGCGCAGGCCCGACGTTGTCTACCAGTTGCTGGAGGGTCACGGTCCTGGTTCTGCAAAGCGCTGTAGACAGACCAGGTGTGGCTCCACTGCAGACGTCCAGCCTGGCCCCATGCACTAGTGGTTCCCTCAGTAACCAGAACAAAGAGTCAGAGTTTTTTCCTGGGCTGCTTTTAAAAAGGGCCCACGACTTAAAAACACCATGATAAAACGGAGGCAAACCTTCCAACTTTAGAAGCTTAGAGTCCATTAAAAACAGTGCAGCATCCAGGTCCAAGTGGCTCACTCGTCTGAATATGCAGCCGGCCACCTCTCTCCACGTCAGATCCGCTGGTCCGGTCAGAAACCGCTGGATGAACTGTAATCTGAACGTGGCTGTTCTGCTAGCCAGGTGGATGAGGCCCTGTCCCCCCTCCTCTCTTGATAAAAACAACACTCCTTGAGGTACCCAATGCAGCCCATCCCAGAAAAAGTTAACAAGTTTGGTCTGGATTTGGGCTAGAAACCCTGATGGAGGTTCCATACAGGTCAAGCGGTGCCACAGCTGCGAGGCTACCAGATTGTTTATCACTAAAACTCGACCTCTGTATGACATTCTGGGGAGCAACCATTTCCATTTTTTAAGTTTCCCTTCTATGTTGTCAATGACGCCCTCCCAGTTCTTCCTGGTTGTTGTCTCATCTCCCAGGTACACACCGAGATATTTGAGACCATCAGTCTTCCAACACAAGTTTTGAGGAAGAACTGGGAGGTTGCCATGCCACTCACCAACAGCAAGGGCTTCACTTTTGTTCCAGTTTACTTTTGCAGCAGTTAAAACATTGAATGAGTTTGTCAAACCCACTAGAACATTAACATCCCTTTGGTTTTTTATAAGAACAACAACATCATCAGCATAGGCAGATAAAAGAATGTTCTCTCTAACACCAGGTAAAATCAAACCGTCGATGCTTTTGCGAATTTTACAGAGGAGGGGCTCCAGAGAGAGTGCATAGAGCATCCCAGACAGGGCACAACCCTGCCGGATGCCCCGATGCACCCCGAAGGGGGCACACAAACTGCCGTTAAACTTCAGAATACTCTGAACGTCACTGTACAACACCTTGATCTTGGCAATGAACTCGGTGCTGAACCCAAACCTCTCCATGGTTGTCCAGAGGAAGCTGTGCTCAACACGGTCAAATGCCTTTTCCTGATCTAACGAAATGAGACCAGCGTTTATACCCAATGATCTGGACACCTCCAAAACATCACGAATTAGGTAGACATTGTCTGCCATGGACCTGCCGGGCACACAGTAGGTTTGATCCCGGTGGATGACCTGCTCCATAGCTTCCCTCAGCCTGGTAGCCAAAGCCTTGGACAGAATCTTGTAATCGGTGCAGAGCAGTGTTACGCTCATCAGTTTCTGTTAAATCAACCTTTAGGAAAGTAACGGTAATTTTAATGCAAAATTATAATTACAATGATAAAATTATTATTGTAATAGAGTTATTACAATAGAGTTACTAAAAGACTATAATAATTTCCTAGTGGTCGTGTCTCATCGTGGGTGATCTGGTGGAGAGGCGGCTTTCACGACCACAGTGCGGTGGCGCTTGTGTCCGCAAGGGGGCACTGTTCTTCACCACGACCACAGTGCAGCGGCGCGTCTGTCCGCGGGGGGGCGCTGCTCTTCACCACAACCACAGCCCGGAAAGTGAAGCAGCTGCTCACTCAGTGTGGAGCTGCTCTCATGTCAGCTGTGGCCCCACGGACACGGGACAAGTCAAGTCTTCACGAATTCACTGTGGAGAAAAATTCTTCTCCGATCACTTTCGACTATTTTTGTTTGTTGTTGTTGTTTTTTGACCGCCACAAACCGTCAGCTGCGACGCCCCGGAGCTGGTGAGTGTATTTAAATGTTTTCAGGAAATGTCAGCCCGTAGCATCTGGAGCTGCTCACAAGTTTCCCTTCAGTCTGAGGCAGTAGGTTGTCAGCTCGATGCCCACCTGCTAATGTTTGATCCCAGTTGATCTGTTGTCAGAACCATTTTCACACCTGTCTGTCCTCTCTTTTTACTTCACATTTACTTCATAACTGATTGAGAGGAGCGTCGCTGCTGAATCAGTTATGAAGTAAATGAGCTGAAACACAGAAGGATGTTTGATCTCATGTCTGACAGGAAGGAAGAAATTTGGCATCCAGTTTAATGTGGCGTTATTTTTCTTAGAATTATTCACATCAAGTAAAGAAAGGATTATTGACGCCTGGAAGGCCCCTGACCACCAGAGAGCCACATGAGGACCAGCTGAGGGCCATTAGGTTCTCTGTCTGTTACACTTTATGGATCTGAGTGTGTGACTCTGTTGTCTCTGCTTGGCAGTGGTGTTAGTGGAGCTACAGCAGATAAATCCCCACAGGGTGTTGTGATAAGAGAGTTCCAGTTTTGGCAGCCAGAGCATTAATCTGAGTTCACTCTGAGTTGGAGATCATCATAGTTTAGTTGGACATCATCATATTTAGATGGACATAATTATATTTAGTTGGACATCATCATCATGGCTGCATTGTTTCAGGTTTATGTTTCCATCACATCGACATTTACAAGGAGCTGCTGGAGTCTGTTGGAGAACAGCCAGCGGTGGGACATCCACCTCCTTGACAAATCATTTACAGCTGCTGGTGGTGTTGGTGGGTAGTGGTACTGGTTGGTGCTGGTTGGTGGGATTGCTGGTTGGTGGTGTTGGTTGGTGCTGCTGGTTAGTGCTGGTGGGTGGTGGTGCTGGTTGGTGGTGTTTGTTGGTGCTGGTTACTGATGGTGGTGCTGGTTGGTGCTGGTTAGTGATAATGCTGGTTGGTGGTGTTGGTTGGTGGTGCTGGTTGGTGGTGTTTGTTGGTGATAGTGCTGGTTGGTGCTGGTTAGTGATGGTGCTGGTGGTGCGTGTCTAGTAAACACAGCTGCTAGGTTAACTCCCACTGTGGGAGAGAGTGTGGACAGAGGTTAAGCTACCAAACAAGGAGAACCCTGCGTTTCTTAGAAACTCTCCCATCTGTTCAGAATACTGTACCAATAAAAGATATCTGAGCTAATTTCACCACAGAAGAATGAATTGATCTCCAATAGGATCCTATAAGACCGTTCTCCTGAGGTGTGTTTTAGTTGGTTTAGTTGTGTTTTAGGTTCCAGTCATTAATATTACCGTTGTTGTTGTGGGTCTTGTGATTTTAGCTGAATGCTCTTTCTATGAAACCATTATGGACAAAGTGTTTTACATACTGACGTGTTTTTGACATTCTTGAATGAAGGTAGTTGCCAAATTCTCAAAGGAAGACCTAGTTGTTCAGCTCTGGTCTTGGACTCATCCTTTTTATTTAGAGGTTGTTCCTTCCTGCTGCCTTTTATCTGTTTACACTGGACAAACCAACAGGAGCATAAAGCAGCTCCAGTGTAAGGTTTTAAATCGTGAGCTGGCGTCCTGGAAGCAAAAGGTGTGACATGTAACAAAGCAGTGTTGGGCATCAAGCATCTATTTATCAGTGGAGTAACATCATAAACAACAATCATGTCATCCTTTACTCACAGGTTAGGAGCTTGTGCTTTACCTTTTCCTTAACTTTGATTTGCAGTAGCTACTAACTGCAACTAGCTGCCTTTTTTGGGGGGGCAATACATAGATAACATCTTCAAAACATTGAGTCTTTTCTGCTCTGTGCCATCAGAACTCACTTCCTTCTACAGCTGCTATGTGAAGTATGTGAAGGAACCGGACTTAAAGTGTTGTTGTTTTTGTCCATCATACCCACATTTTCTTTCTTGCCATCATACCTTTTTCTTTCTTGCTAACAGGAGATGATGCTATTTTTGATCTTTCCTGCCGGTGTCTGGTGTCGAGTGTTTGTATTCTGCAGAAATTTGCTGACTGTCTGCATCTCCAGGGATGTGGCTTTGCATGATTTCATGTCACTCCTATGACCTGGTTTTATCTCAAATAGAAATTAGAAACTGAGTTTTCAACGTTAGGATTTTTTTAACAATGTCAGAACTAGGATTTTTTTTAACAATGTCAGAACTTGAATATCTGAATTTAGAATTAATTGTGACCGAGAAAAAAAATCTGACTGCATGAGGTCAACTAAAATGTAAAAGAAGACCTATTTTCACTGCAGGAAAAGCACCAGTGTTGCTAATAACATAGATTACATCTCTGCCCCAGTTAGAATTAAGATGGGACGTCATTTGCAGTAACAGCACCTTTTAAATAAATGTGTTCCAGCCATTGTCTTTATAATTGTCTTTATAACTGAATGCTGATACCACCCTGTTATTTAAAAACATAAATCGTTGATATTAATGCAACGAAAATGAGCAGCGCCAAGAGCTACAATCTCCAAATGTGTTTGACTGCTGAGTTTAAACCAGGATCTTTTGATGGAGGATGAGTGAACCGAAAGTTTAAATGTGTCACAAACTGGCCAATCTAACTGATTGATCGAATATAAAGACACCGTTGTTGTGATCTGATCAGCGTGATTCTTATCGACTGAACTGAAACTGCTTCTCTGGTCGGATCAAATTTTTTTGTGGGATTTAAGTCTATTTGTGAGGAATATGAGGCCCTGTTGATTAGATCGTTTGTGTTTAATTGATCATTGAGTAGGGTAGGAATCTTAATGCTAACCTGAGTGCATTGGCTTGTGTAGAGTTTGATATGTAAAGCTCATTTGAAAGCTGTATAAAGAGCTTTACAACAGAGTAAGTCTTATGAAGACTTAACAATAAGAAGTAAATAAAAAGTTCACCTTAAAAAAGATGAAATCTGAAATATTTAGCTGGTGTTTGTGTGTTTCAAGAGTTGCTTTGTCATTGATTGCATCTGATCAGGGCTTCCGTTCTTATAGAAGCCTTTAACTTAGAAAACTCTTGATTTTTAACTTTTAGCCCTTAGTGGGAGTTTGGATTTCATGTTTTTGTTCACCGTTTAGAGCTTGAGACGAACCGTTTCCATCAGAGTACATTTATCACGGATCTTGATTTTAAGCTGCTTATGTCTCCAGATGAAAGGTTCATGGGCCTCCCAGCTAAAGAATGTGGGACCAGTCCAAATAGTTTTCTACATGCTGGTCACATGATACAGCTGCTCTTTGTCTGAAAGGTTTTGAGTGGATATGGTCAAGCATATCAAGTGAAAATGTTTCATTCCATAGACGTCCTGATGCTAGTTTAAGACAATGAACGCCCCTTCAATTAGTTCTTGAAATCAAAGTGGAGACAAAGAGTGAGACTGTCCTGCCCTGGAGGGAGGGGGGTGACAGAAGGCTGTGCGGTTGATCCTCAGTGCTGTAAAAAAGTGTTTGAACATTTTTTTGTTTGGTATTTATTTCTCACATTTAAATTTTTCAGATCAACAAATGAAAAAGACCCTGAAATAGACAAGAAAGGCAGCTTTTAAATGATTATTCCATTCAGTGAAAGTAAAATGTCATTTAAGGCCTAAATCACCCATGTAAAAGGGTAATTGTCCCCTTAACCCAGGAATTCATTGCATCACCTTCGGCGGCGAGTCTTTTTTAATCTAAGAGCTCTTAAGACTAAGGACAGATGTTTTTTCAGGATTTTCTGGTAGAGATCAGAGTTCATGATCATCCAGGTCCTGAAGCAGCAGAGACGCCCAGACCGTCACACGACGATCACCATGTTGGTGTTATAGAACACTGTTAGTTTTACTCCGGATGTAATCAGACGCACACCTTCCAGAAAGTTCCACGTCTGTCTTGGTAGTCCACAGAGCATTTTCATAAACATGTTGGGATCATCAAGATGCTTTTTAGTACAGTATTCACACTATAAGGTGCACCTAAAAGCCTTTACATTTTTTCCTTATATATGCCTTACATATGAAAATTGTTTTAAAATGGGCAATTCCTTGAAGGTGTGCCTTATAGTTCAGTGTGCCTTATAGTGGTGCCCTGGATTATATAGGGATAATGGCTTTCAATGTGGTTCACTGGAGTCCCAAAACCTCAGAGGCCGATACACGTCATTGACTTTATTTATTAACTGTCCTGGAATTTATTTAAATCATGAGAAGATGTGTTTCATCTTGAGATCTTTTAGCTTACTTCACTTCAGTCATTTCTTGATTCAACAGGTCTGGAAACACACAGGCCTGGGCGGGTCAAATAAACCTGAACCCAGCTTTTCAAAAAAATTTGATTACTCACATAGTATTCATGATTTAACGGGAAAGATTACTTTCTAACAAGGATTGGATCGCTTTTTTCCCCCTTAATAGATTACATTGTCATTTAAATACTACATTTTCTATTTACACAGGTGATCATCACCTCATATAAAAACCTGTTTGATGACCTGAAACATCAAAGTTTGAGAAATACGCAAAAAAAACCCCAAGAAATCAGGATGAGTGCAAATACGATTTCCCAGCCCTGTAGGTATGCTGGTGCATCTGAAGGGCGGAAGAATTTAAAATGTTTCCTGTTATGGAGTCATTGTGATGAAACTTCTTTTGTCACACAGATTATTAGCCCACAACACACTTACCAAATCCATGTCTGCAGGCCTTGCGTAATGTTGAAATGTAAAAGGTGTTTTGTGTTGTCTCTCTAACATTTTAAGGAACTGTAGTGGGTATGAGCCTCATTTATTACTCCTAAGATGTTCTATAAAGTGTTAAAAACTAGGACATTTGATGTCAAAGCTGCACACTTGATGGATTTCACAGGTCCTGGATTCTTCCTGTTGAAGGTAGCTGTTGGGGTTTTGTGTTCAGTAGACAAACAAAAAGATTGCACAGATAATTAGATGAATGATATAATTTGATTTATTGCACCTTTGTTGTCATTTTAATTTTCTCTGGTGTTTTTATTTCGATTCTCAGTTGATCAGAGTAAAAGAATGAATTTAAAGATCCACTAAACATAACTTTCATCCTGTACCATTTAGTTCAGCCTGTTTCAAGGTGTATGCAATTCAAGGGTTGTGTGATATTTGAGTGTGTGTGTGTGTGTGTGTGTGTGTGTGTGTGTGTGTGTGTGTGTGTGTGTGTGTGTGTGTGTGTGTGTGTGTGTGGTTGTGCTAACGCCTGTCTGGGTCACCACACACTTAGAGTTCTGTCAAATTACCAAGTTCACTTTGTCGTCTGAGGGTAGAATAAACAAACCATTCATTTTGAGGTTAATTTCTTTTCCCAATATTGTGACGACTGCTTGCCTGACTCTGTTTGCTTTGGTATTTACAGAAAGACATTCACTATGTCCGACGGGGACTATGATTACCTAATCAAATTCCTTGCCCTTGGTGATTCCGGCGTGGGAAAAACAAGCTTCCTGTACCAGTACACTGATGGCAAGTTTAACTCCAAGTTCATCACTACAGTCGGAATCGACTTCAGAGAAAAAAGAGTGGTGAGTGAAATCCGTTTGTGAGTGAAACCTCATCCCAAGTTGTTGTGGAATTTCCTTCACGTCATTTTAAAAGCGTGTATTTTACACTGCACCTCTCGTGTAGCGTTTCCTGCTGTGTGCGTGTGCTGTGTGGCAAATCGTGGTATTAAGTGCATTCTTACACCCCTGGGTAAGTCTCTTACAACAAAAGGCTGCTGATGAATGTTGCAACAGAAGTCTGAGTAATGAGTATTGGTCATGGCAGGCAGAACCCTCCTTAAGAATAAACACTTGAAGCCGTTGGCAAACAACTGAGTTCATATTGACTCAGTATTCACTCTTTAATGCTGCTGACTTCCACCTTAAGAATCTGTCTACTGATACACCATCAGAGCTGAACTGGACATTTGGGTTAAGTGGTTGTCCAACACGTGTTTCATTACAAGTATTTTCACCTCTTCTGATTACGAAGATAATTAGATTATTAACATTAAGGTTAATACACAGCATGGGGAAAATTTGCAGCTTCAAAACTGTAAATGTCAGCAATAACTTTTGATGTTTAAATATCAACGTAAGCCTCAAACAACCCAGAGCGGTGCTTCCTGTCTCTGATTGTTAAAATCAGAGTGAAAACAAGACACCAGACAGTGTGGATCTGTTCTGGTCTGGTGTGTGTGAACACACCACTCGTTATGTACAGAGCTCTGAACCATAGAGCTCTGAACCGTACTGCTGTAAACAGGAGCAGCATCAATAAATATAATCCTAACACCAAAGATACTTTTCAGCTGAAATTGTTTTTTGAAGACTCTTGGCGCCTAAGATTTAATTTTAACCACTAGATGTGAAAAATACACGGAGAATAGCTTCAATGATGAAATGAACTAACTTTGAACTAACTAGGTTTTTGAACTAACTAGGTTTTAAACTAAGTAGTTTTTGATCTAACTAGGCTTTAAACTAACTGACTAACTAACCCATTAGGTTTTGAACAAATTAGGTTCTAAACTAACAAGGTTTTGAATTACTATTTAACAAACATTGTATTTATTTATTATTTATGTTTATTGTTTATGTTTACACTGTTTGTTTACACTGTATGTTTGTACTTTTAACACCTTTCCTGCTTTATGTGCTTTCAATTGCCCCTTGGGGGACTAATCAAGTTTTTTTGAATTTGAATTTGAAATATAATGGATGGAATTATAAACTAACCCTCTGCTACTTTAACTCTGTGAAGCGTCTCTGAACTGAGCTGCTATTGATTAGATTGATTTGGTTCCCGTTCTGGGACGGTCCTCATGATCAGCATCAGCACAGCGTTAGAAGGTTTTTGGAACAGCACAAGATTTTTTTTGGTTTTTGTGAAGCTTGTGTTTTGCTGTTGAAGATGTTCAGATCAGTTTTCTTTGGTGCTGAGGCCATCCGGCTCCACTTCCAGCTCACTCTCTGTGTCGCTCAGGTTTACAAACCAACTGGTGTGAACGGATCTTCATCCCGAGGACAGAAGATCCACATGCAGCTGTGGGACACTGCCGGACAGGAGAGGTGAGGTCTTCCTCCCCTCAATCCGATCTACTCTTTTCACTTTCATCTTTTTAAATATTGTTTTGATTAGTATATTTGTTGTTTCTCTTCGAATGGGATCAGGTTTCGAAGTTTAACAACGGCATTCTTCCGAGACGCCATGGGTTTCCTCCTCCTGTTTGACCTCACGAACGAACAAAGCTTCCTGAACGTCAGGAACTGGATGAGTACGTTTGATATATTGCACAAACGACGCTGCACATCAGAGCGCGACGTGAAGAACTCAGAATGACTGAATTGAATCTTTCAGGTCAGCTACAGATTCACGCTTACTGCGAAAGTCCAGACGTCATTTTGTGTGGCAACAAATGTGACCTGAAGGATCAGAGAGCAGTGAGTGAAGGAGAAGCCCGAGAGCTGGCAGAGAAGTACGGGTATGTGTCTGAATTAATCCTTTTGAGCATCAGCCTCTCCCTCCTGTGTTTGTTAAGAAGGCCGTGGCCACAGTTTGTGTAAGTCTGTGCAGGACAATGTCACACCAATGTAGCACACTCCAAAAAGCAAATATTTGCCAACATATGCAAAATATCCTGCTGGACACGCCTTGACCAAAGACGTAAATATTATAGCGGGGATGTGTAAAATGTTTTAAAGGCCTTTACTTCCATGCAGAATCCCATATTTTGAGACGAGCGCCGCCGACGGGCAGAACGTCAGCCAGGCTGTGGACGTCCTGTTGGATCTCATCATGAAGAGGATGGAAAGATGTGTCGACAAGTCCTGGATCCCTGATGGGACGGTCCGGGTGAACGGGCCCACAAACCCAGATGTTTCAGAGGGCGCTGAGAAAAGCAAATGTGCGTGTTAACATTATCAGGAGCTTGTTTTAGGTGGAAGGAGGGAAAAATAGGAAAACACATTCACACACACAAGGTATTTTTAAAAAATGCACCACTGTGTATTTATAATTTTTCTTGAGTAGTTTTATCAATGACAGAATCAAACTGACAGGACCAGAAACAGCACAAAACATGCGGCCACCATAAATTGCTATTTCTCACAAGAATCTGCCAACGGTGACCAAACCTCAGCCCACATAGAGATGGAGAGATAATATGTCTCTATGTGGGCTGAGGTGCTCAATCGAGGTTTTTAAAACATTTTTGTTAATTGATCCAAACAGTGAGTGTTATGCTTTCAAATCCCTTGTGTGTTTATATAGAACTGATCATTGGGTAATCCTTTTTGACATTTGTTGAGATGAAAAATGTAGAAAAAAAACAACAACTTTAAATTTCATCTCCATCACAGTTTTTAGTTAAAGTTTATTCTAAATCTGACGCTGCAAGATATTTGAAATAAATTGGGAACATAATCCAAAATACATGTGTGGCTCGTGATGAGCAGAGGTTTAATGACACATGATTGTGTGGAAGGTGTTGGTTCGTGAGCTCCTGTGTGACCACTGAGCTTTCACTGACATGCATTTTAAATTTGGGGATTTCACTTCATACTTTTAAATCTTCTGAAAATTGAATTCATGAGATGTTTTTTTTTTTTTTGGCTGAATCCAGCTTAACAGCTGCATATTATCAGGTGTAATCGTTATGGCTCAAGTCACAGCAAAGTAAGCACGCAGAGACACACAAAACTGTATATACACACACTTAAATACATGGAGAAGACGATATACATTAATTAATGGTCATGCATTTTCTTTTCTGATTTTTGTTTATGCTTGTTCTCTGTTTTGACCATTGAAAACTTTGATGCTCAGTTGTTTGATAAGGGGCATACATTTATAAAGAACACTGACTAGAAACATAGCCCGGATTTCACATTCTGCTCAACTGCATAATAAATATGTAATTGAAAAAAAGTCAATATATTTTAAAGGAAAAAACTGCATAATATAATTCAAGTTTTGACTAGGTCTAAATTAAACTTTAAAACTTAACTATCACCTCAGTTTAAATGGCACAGATCATATAATTGTATTTTACTTGACTGCTTGGAGTTTCATGAACATTTCTCAAAGCAGCTGCTCTGAGCTTAATGCAATAGTTTTGTCCCTATTAAGACATTTTGTAAGAGAGTAAATGAAATTACTTCTTAACTTTCTTTCCTCTCAAACCATCTGTCATTATTAGTACAGTATTATAATTTACTTGCGACAAAACCCACTGCTTTGAATGATTGATTTTATCAAATTAATTAGAATTTCCTTAAACCGTATTGTTGTTTCTTTCACACGTCCTCAGGCCCCATAATGATACCCAATTAATAAATCATGCAATAAAATGATTAATATAACGTGATGTTGCTGCCACACCTGAAACATCAAGTCGTCTCTGCATGAAGCGTTTATAGACTTTGATGAAGTAATATATTGAACATCAGGGGAAAACTGTTGGAGGTGTCGCTCCATGCAGTGTGGTCGTGCTATTTTTTTTGTTGTTATTTTTGTGACACACAAAAAAATGTCTTCACAACTGTAACCGTTTCCCACACAACCCTCTGCATTCGTATGACTGTCATCATTTCCCGTACCAACAGACGTGTGTGTGTTCACTCAGAGAAAACATGGAGATGTTTTCCCACTCTTTGAAAAATTTATTACTGGAGTTCAATTCTATTAGAGTGAAATAAATATTGATATAAATGTTCATTTATATCATCCTGTTTATTATACACAGATGTAAATTATGTCACAAAAATAAATTTTTTATTTATATACTCCTTGAAGCAATGTCTCATTTTGTACAATCAAACAGTTGAGCCACTTCTAGGCGATGTTTTTCGGTTATCAACTGACAGAAGATGCTGTAGAAGATATTTAACCTCGTGTTTTTTCAGCATTTAGATTTGAAATAGTCCCTTTTTTAAAAAAGACTCATGACTGTAACTACAATTAACTAATTTATTCTCAGTATCTTACAAAACTCCTAAGCCATTTCTTTTTTGGGTTAAAGACTTCAGCTTTTATCTTGACTATCATCTTATTTAAGAGGAAGTGTCACCAGCAGGAGCCACTGAACAACATTCTAAGATGGTATCTTTCAGTTCTAGCATGTTTTCACGTTATTACAGCATGCAAACAGCATGTTTTAGAAGGAAACTTCAGATTCTCATGTTTTTGATTTTTGTATTATATTTTGTATTACATTTCTTATATTTTGTGTTGATATAAAATCATTCATTAAAAATGTTTTAGATGCCAGTGAGAAAATATTTCATGTCCCACATTCAATATTTCTATTGAAGTACAATTCTGTGGTGGTGGTGCTGTTGATTTTCATTATGTTTGAGTGAGAAACGCCTCTTTTAATCTGTGAGGTTTTGTGTGTGTGTGTGTGTGTGTGTGTGTTTGTTTATTCCCCATTGTGGTATAAAGGATTGTTGTCCTGTAAAATACCATAAGATGATGATCAATTTCATGTTACATAGGATTGGAAGTGGTGTACTGTCCCTTTAACTAACCTACAGTTAAAGGGACAGTAAACTCATTTTTAAGTGACATATATTTTGTTTATCATTATGAAAAAAAAAAATTTTTTTTCAGATGTCTGGCATCATCACTGTTGTCAGGAAACCTTAAAATTTGTGCTGTTGCAGCTTCCGTATCCAGTGGACATGTGGGGTCGTACGTAATCGGGAAACCTGTTGCTTCGTCTGTCCGGGCAGCCATTAGAACACAATACGATCACTGAAGCGATAAACCCGATAAAGTTATGGTTACCTGTGAGGTGAATGGTTGTTCCAACTCCACAGGAGTTAGACACAAAGATAGGAACCTGTCTTTCTTCAGAATACCTTCTTAAAAGCTTGGAAGGAAATAGAAAGCAAGGATAAACAGGCTCAAAGTGACCAAAGATCTGAGAATCTGCTATGAGCACCCGGATGATTTCCAAAAAAGATTTGAAGGGAAGATCATTGTCTTACAACCCATATTATTTATTCTGAATTCCCAAGTTTTCGTGGATAACTAATTAATGTCTGGAGCTACTCGAGATGTAGTATAAATACTTTTTTTGACCAGATTATCACGCGATTATGGCACTCGCGAAAAGTAAACAATATCAAAAGTCATTTTGAAAGGTCACTACTGAGAAGATCTGTGAAACTGAAATAAAACATACAAAAACAGCATGTCAGGCCTTGATCCTTATACTTTTGTAAATACAAGATATGTTAATATAAACTAGAGTTATTAATTCCACAGTCCAACAGCAACGAAAGGCAGTTAGCTCAATGCTAACATACTGTAATATAGCAAATCCTATTGACGGGCTAGCGCGTTAGTATCGGAAGCGCGATTAACTTTTCCATACAGTAAACCAAAACGGTTTACTGTGTGTAGTTGGATCTGTCAGAATAGTTGGATATCTGTCAGAATCTTATTGATGACATGATTTTAGATGATATCCTGATAAATAAATGTGATACTATCGGCTCGTTACGTTGTCCCTTGCTGTATACAGTGATATCTCTACTTACGAATGTCTCAACTTACGAAATTTTCTACTTAGGAAATTTCTCAGCAGGAAAATATCACTCTACTTACGAAAGAAATTTCGACTTACGTAACGTAAAAACACAGTATCGGCTGATACTCGAATAAGAACACAGTATCGGTTGAGTCTTGAATCTCCCACAGGTTCATGAACGCAACATTCTCATAGCTGCTCTGCCATTAGCTATTACCTATTACGTATCTTCCTGGCATCCCATTGGCTAAGAGGGATGCTACTCCACCT
Organism: Antennarius striatus; assembly: GCF_040054535.1. Classification (NCBI taxonomy): domain Eukaryota; kingdom Metazoa; phylum Chordata; class Actinopteri; order Lophiiformes; family Antennariidae; genus Antennarius; species Antennarius striatus. The sequence continues at coordinate 21,253,875 of NC_090776.1, read as the reverse complement.
CTGTGTGGAGATCGGTACTTATCACTCGGCACGCGTGAGGTGTTCTGATAGTTTTGCGCAAATATAACTTTTTCAGTACGTATTTACTATGGACCCCTCTACAGCCGAGGAAGAAGAATCCTTGGCCAAATCCCTGGGATCACCAGTGCCTCCTACCATGAGGCAAGAGAACTGCGTCCCTCACTTCGTGCCTTTTCCCAGCAGTGGGTTCTCTCGGTTTAAAATGAACTTGTCTGTTGTGCTGGATGATTGTTTAGGAGAGTAACGCAAAGTTTCCCAAAGAATTGTTCAACACCCTTACGCCCAAAGAAAAATTTTCCTTTGGGTGTAAATAGACGCTGTTTCAGCCATTCTTTAATTTTCAGACAACTTAACTCACAATAGAGAAATGAGCATTTATTCACGTAATCTGTGGACACCTACAAACATAATGAAACCATGTGATGTGTTGATTCATACCTGAGGTTAAGAGCAAAATAAGTTCCTTAAAAATACTGCATGAAATAGAAATCTTTTAAAACAAGTGATCAGTCAGTCCCTAAAAGCAGAGCCGGTTCGGTGGTACGCTGTGATGTGTTTGCGATGAGTCTCAATGGACGATGTGTGTAAGTGTCAACGTCTTACTACATGAAACCCCCCCCCCAGCATAACAACAGCCCTCCGCTGTTCACAACCTGAACCCCACAAACCTCACATCAGTGCAGTAAAACATCACAGATAAAATAGCAAGATAAAACCAGACGAACTGTCTTCTTCCTGTCGTCGTCTTTTGCCTCCGCTCCTCTAAAAATAAAACACAGGAGACATTTTTAATAAAACTAACTGCACAGAAGGCACAAAATACTTCAATATCAACACTCATGAACAGTTTCTTCTATTAACAGCCCTAAAGTTAAATCTGTTTTAAATAAAACACAGTTTTTGTCTTTTTATACCACTGTTAAAAGATACGTTTAATCACAGAAACACGTCATAAAAAAAGAGCAATGTAGTCACTTGTTCATCTTGATTCTCTGTGATTGCTGGTTTGTTAACTGTAAATTTCAAAAATCAACTTCAAATGATCAGACATGCACACAGAGCAAAAATAAATAAATAAAAAAGATTGACCAGAACACTCTTGGACCTGACTTTTGGGGGTGTAATCACTCACCTAAAATCTGAGCGGCTGTTCTAGTGACCCTCCCAGCTGCAACAGGGAGGCTCTGAGGCTGGCCTTCAGGGCAGAGTAGTCCGGCTGCTCCGAGTACTGCACAGTCATCACTGTGGTCAGGTACGAATAAAATGCACCTACGACACAGCGCACACGCACACGGACATTAATGACATCACACACCAGCTGACGGGAAGAATTAGCTGAACTCACTGGAAACTTTCTTCCCCCCAAAACAGTGACTTAACAGTGCAGGAACATCCTCCATGAACCTAAAATGAGAATGTATTTGCATGATTTCTGTTTTCTTTGTGTTGTGTTCCGAATCCGATGCGTCTCTCCGAACACGCTCACCTCTGTTTCTCCGTGGCGACCCGGTCCGGGTGATGGAGGGCGGTCCACGGAAGCGTTCCTGTGTGCCAACGCAGCATGCAGTAACCCAGAGACTGCAGGTCGCCGCGTCGAGATGGAGCTGAGAAGAGAACACACACACACATAGGAAATTATGTCTCCATGATATTTACATCAATAATAATCCATCAATAAAAATACATCAATCCCAGAAAACTATCCTCAGATATGTGTGTGTCCCCCATCAGTATTATTACAGCAGTAACCCTCCTCACTAGGATGAGCTCACCTGCTCCCCGGTGAACGTCCAGACTGATCAACTCCACGTTGTCGTCATGTGGCGCCCTGCTGGCTTCACGGTACTCCACGTGGATTCCACCTGGACAGAACCTGAAGGCGTGGCAGTATCCCACCAGATACACCTAAACACACGTGTGCACAGAGAGAAGCTTCAATCATCTGATACTCAAATTACAGGTTAACCTTCAGATTATTTCTCACCTGTGGCTTCTTTTCTTGTGTAACATAAATGTTTTCTGCATTGATGTCAGCGTGAACGTACTCGTTTGAATGGATATACTGAAGCACGTCCAACTAAAAGGAGAAGGTTCAATAAGTGGGGAATCAGTATTGATCCTCATCACTTCTTTTGTATTTTTTGATGTAAAAACAACCCAATGAATCTACACTTACGATCCTACAGGCGAGCTGAAGAACTGTTTTCTCTGACAGCAGCTCATCTTCCCCCATTATAGACTGGAGTGACTGCCCCATGTTAGGGAAAATCAGAAATCTGCCAAAGAACAAAGAGGACACCCTGAGGTCACGTCATCGTCGTTCATAGTGGAAACATTCAGATGTGTCACACCTGTAGGAATCTGCATGAAGACCAAAACCAACACAGGAAGGAATCCCCAGGAAATCCATTTGGTTCTGCTTGATCCACTTGTCCACTAGAGAGAGACAGCGTGTCAACAGGAGGAACACGTTGGTGTAAAGACATTCCAGATAAAGAGGGCCGAAGATAATGCACGTTCTTCACTTCTTCACTGTGCTGTTCCTCTCCAAGGAGCCTCACATCTTTCTGCCATCAGAGACATTTCACCTGCTTTCTGGAACTAAAATACTGAATAAAAACCCACAGTAAACCCTCACCAGATGCAGGCTTAGCAGCTCTCTGCAGAAAATTCTGCTCGTTGAAGATTTTTCCATCTTTGGCTCCCTGAGAGGAAGAACGATAAGATAAACATCACTGATCTCACCCAGGAAGACTGAAGGATTATGGGTTACAAGAAACAAAACAAATGGAATCACCCAATGACATGAATGTTTAATGGAAAGGTGATTACTTCTTCATTCTCATCTACTGTCGTGTTGAGGACGCACTCACCAGTTTAAGGATGTGATTTGATTCTTTGGAACCGCATCTTGAAACTGAATAGGCCAAAATTACATTAGAATCACTTGTGATCATTAAACTTTTCTGCGCTTACTTCTTTTGAAAGTCAAATGTTAAATCAAGACAACTCAGAAACTAGCTTAGTCGTCTCTCATTGGTCCAAATCTTATTGAACAGCATGAAAACATTAAATGCACATGACTCTTCGCAAAAATTAAAAACAGAACAAACTAAAAGCAGATATTTGTAACATTTTTATTTTGACATGAAAACATTATATGTGTGTGTGTGTGTGTGTGTGTGTGTGTGTGTGTGTGTGTGTGTGTGTGTGTGTGTGTGTGTATATGGCATAAAGATTATGATGGTTTTCCCTGATGTATAAATTGTTTTTACATTTTAGTTGTTTTTTCTCAATTTACTGCATGAACATTTTCCTGATTTGTCTATCGTGGTCTTATTTTATTTGAGGATGTCTCATGTCTGCTTTAAGGTCTTTAACAGTAAATGTGATGTCTGACAGATTGCCATCGCTAATATGTAATATAACTGTCCCACAATAAACTTGTTAGCTTGTCTTTAAATTTCCAATATTTTTTCTGCTTTCACTTATTGAAGCTCACCTTCATAAAACATCTCTGTGGTGCTCTGACTGCAGAGTTTCACCAGCTTCCACTTCTTGCTCATCGTGTCGGTGAGCTCCTCGCCCTCCGGCAGCGGTTTCATTGGGGGGGTTTGCTTTGCCTTCTTGGCTCTTCTTCCCCCTGCAGTTGAACAGCCACACAAAACATAAACGTATATTTATTTTTTGTTTGTACGATGAGGAAAAAGTTGATCACTGGTTCCCTTTTTAACACACAACTGACTAATAAAACTTTGTCACATTCTTTAAGCGTGTATAAAATGTTTTGCTGACCTTTAGAGGGAGACCTTGAAACTGGAGAGGAAACTGACTCCTCTGTTTTACGACTCAACCTCTTTTCCTTTTCAACACGATTCAAAGTGGGACTGGAAAGTTTTGCCTTCCCCTTGACTGTTCAGGAGTCCAGCCAAGGTGGGTGAGAGAAGAAGATTATTGAAATTACAGGGAGAACAATAATGCATGTTTTTCACCGTTAATAATTTGTGCATGTTCTGTATTTACACTCACCAGACCGTGGAGATTTCCCAACAGGTGAAAAGGGGGACCCCGGAGTTGGCCCTACGGCTTTGTCTTGTGTGAAATCAACGCTTTTCTGCCTCGGAGGAGTTCGAACCAATCCAGCATTTCTATCTATTGCTGCAAAAAACAGCCTTCTTTTAAGCTGCACCTCCATTTTGGTTATGTGTCGATAGTCAAAGTTAAAGGCAGAAGCAGCGGTGCTTGTAGAGCACCTCAGATACCTTCTATCCCACCATGTTGCACAGGGTCAGTGGGGGGCAGAAGCTCATCTTTATTGTTCGATTCAACTTCTCTCTCAAGTCGAAGGGAGTAACGACTCTTTTGCAGAGCGGGGCGAGCCGTAACTGGACTTGTGACGTTCGATGCTGTCGAAATAATTTACATTCCATGAGATTACAACCAGACAACATTCAAAATCTACGGTTTCCATCAAGAAACTACACACTACTGCCAAGATTTTACTCACATTCTACATGATTATTGCTTTTCAGTGCAGAGTGGCTTGAAGACGTCGCTGTGCTCACAGACCTAGATTCAACACCTGAACAGGGAATCCTCTTCCCACATGATGGACAAAACTTATAATCATTCCCCAGCTTTGTCCCACAGTGTGAGCAGAAATGGAACGGCATCCTGCAAGGATACAAACATGCGTTAACATGAAACTCTACAATTAGTGTGTTTTTCAGGGAGTAATATGTGCTGCTATGTGCTTGTGAGAGGAACAACAACCAAGACAATCACTTTGATTGAGAGATGGAAATAAACTTTTGCATTTGTTGTTTGAACATCACTTGTGTGTGTAGGTTCTCGGTCATCCAGGTAGAGGCGAATTAAGAAGAGCTGAAAACAATCAACTGTTGATTCCTGTTAGCTCTTCTTGATCTCCTTAGAGGACTAACTCAAACTAACTCAAGCTGTTGATCTCCCCCAAAATATTTATTTCACTCTCATTTGAAGTCACAGATTACAGGAAACCAACAGGACCGCTACAAAAGTAAGAACTTCTAAATTGACCAACAACTAGTTTGGTAAATTATCAAACAACATTTATTTATTGTCCAACTACCCACAGCTCTGTGTCAGTCAAATAATTATAGGCTTGAAGACGCCGCTCAGCTCACAGACTCAGATCTGACCAGAGAAGCTTCGCCCCCCCCATGATGGACAATACCTGTAATCAGGCTCAAGCGTTTTCCCACAGTACGGGCAGCAGGGGTAATTCGGCCGGCTAGAATACAAACACGTATTTAGCATGGGATCAATATTGTGTACATATGTTCTCAGTAACACTGAATAAACCCATACTAGTTAGTTGCTATGTGTTTGTGAGAGGAACAACAACCAAGACAATCCCTTTGGATGAGAGATGGAAATAAATGCACCTTTGTTGTTTGAACATCCCTTGTCTTGTGTCATCCAGGAAAAAGAGCTGAAAACAATCAACTGTTGAGTCTTGATCTTCTTGATTACCATCTGTACTTAGTGTTCTAACTCTATTATCTACATCAGTGGTCCCCAACATGGTCTACATCAGTGGTCCCCAACATGGTCTACATCAGTGGTCCCCAACATGGTCTACATCAGTGGTCCCAACATGGTCTACATCAGTGGTCCCCAACATGGTCTACATCAGTGGTCCCCAACATGGTCTACATCAGTGGTCCCCAACATGGTCTACATCAGTGGTCCCCAACATGGTCTACATCAGTGGTCCCCAACATGGTCTACATCAGTGGTCCCCAACATGGTCTACATCAGTGGTCCCCAACATGGTCTACATCAGTGGTCCCAACATGGTCTACATCAGTGGTCCCCAACATGGTCTACATCAGTGGTCCCCAACATGGTCTACATCAGTGGTCCCCAACATGGTCTACATCAGTGGTCCCCAACATGGTCTACATCAGTGGTCCCCAACATGGTCTACATCAGTGGTCCCCAACATGGTCTACATCAGTGGTCCCCAACATGGTCTACATCAGTGGTCCCCAACATGGTCTACATCAGTGGTCCCCAACATGGTCTACATCAGTGGTCCCCAACCTGTCTTGCGCCATGGACCGGTTTCATATAAGACAACATTTCCACGGACCAGCCTTAATTTGCTCGAAAATCTAATGTCTAATGCAGACATCGGTGGACAATAAACAACCTTTATTCACAAATTAATAATCAACACCTCTGTAAATTAAATTATTCATTTTAGAACGAGGATTTTTTTTTTTATAATTACATGAAAAAACCCGATCCCACCTCCGGATAACGGCAGACGATGACACCGGAAGTGCGTTCCCGCACATCCGGTCTACTCCGTCATTTGTTTTGAGTTTTGGCCACCGAAGAAAATCCCGCCTCACAGAGACAGGGAGTTGGGGGCGGAAGCAGCGTTTTCAGTGCTTTTTGGGCGATCTCTGGACATTCTGCCTGGATTGGACCGAGACTCCGGCTCAGCTGTGGGCCCCTGGACTCGGTTTTGGGGTAACGGCTTCTAACCTGTCACGTGACCTGTCACGTGACCGAGACCTGTCTGTTCGTCATTCCGTAAAAGAGAGAACAAACAACAACTTTCTGTGCCCCCCGGTAGCTAATGGCCCGGGATCGGGTCGTGACCGGGTGTTTGGGGACCGCTGATCTACGTCAAGTCCATGAAGGGACACCCCTTTAGCCCCTTCATGACGCTAGCTCAATAAAACTACTGAGGACCGGACATAATATCACCTTCTTTTAGTTCCCTCGGCTTTCACTGACTGAAAGGTTAAAGTTAAACAAGTTGTGATATTTCGATATTAAACCGACGAAACAATTCGAGTGTCTCAAATACCTGGACTGCCTCTTCCTCGGCTGTTTCTGACTCCTCTTCCTCACCGCCGTCGGTTTGCTGGAGTTGCCGCCGTGTGAAGAAGTGCTGCCCTCTGGAGGGCCACGGCGGAACTACAGCTTTCCGGTCCCACAGGCCATTCCGTGGAATGGGTTAAAACACTTATTTAACTTTACGACTGTTAATAGAAACTGTTCATGAGTGTTGATGTTGAAGTATTTTGTGCCTTATGTGCAGGTGTAACGGAGTTAAAATGTTGTTTATTTTTGAGAGTTTTGTTTTTCATTAAGTGATGGTTATGTGATAGATTATGTGAATTTTATCGAAACATTGTTGTTCTTATTTTCTTTTCTTTTTATTGCTAAGCTTGCCTTGTGCTCGCTTCGTTACTTCTGTACCTCCTGTGCTTCCGTAGTTCCTCCCGTCTGTCCCCCAGAATGATAACTGCATTGCTGGGGGTAGGTTGTGTGGGAGCGCTGCTCCGCTATTTTTCTGTTTTTAATGTCGAATGCGAACTGTTTGCGCTGTAACCTCAAGAATGTCATAACAGGTTATAATTCTGTGATGTTTTGTGTAGTTTTGGTTTGTTTCTGGAATCCTTTTCTAGTTTATTCTGTTGTAACGAGGTGACGTTTTGGCGCTAACTGAGACGCAGCTCCGGGTCATGTGACCGACGGAGAGGCGGGAGAGTAAAGGTGGGGAGATTAAATAACTGTTGTCTCACACTGGTATGTTTTATTTTGGAATGTCAATAATCATTTTAGTCTTTCTGTTCGGCCACATGATTATTTTTATTTTATTGCAATGTAATATCTGTAATTGAGGACTGTTGTGATCCTCTGGAGCAGGGATTCCCGAAGTGTGGTGCGCGCAGAGCTGCCGCTAGGGGGTGCGCGAGTGTAATGGCAGCTGAGCACCTTGAAATACATAAATAATTAAATAAATAATTTAAATACTTTTTAATGGAGGATTAACAGTTTAAATATTTAAATTAATTCACGGAAATCATTTGTAATTTTCAATTAAAAAACGTTTTGGGAAAATTTTCAATTAAAAAAAAATACCCAAAATGCACTTGGCTTTCTCCTAGCTACGTGCTAGCTTGTTGTGATAGCAACAACAATAATATGCCGAAATGCATAACTGGTTGAAAACGGGCCGTCTGTCCGGTATTAAATCTGGGAGAAATGAAAGAGGACAGGATACATTGGCCACAACTGAGAGCTGTGCAGTCTACCAGGCTGAAGAAATCCAGCAGGAAAAGATGACGAGACAGGGGAAACTTAAAATAAGGAGCGCAGAACACAGAAAACTCACCCGGACACTTCATCGGGAGAAGGGGGTAAAGAACACAATGAGACTCGTACTCGAAAGAGAAAACATGATGTTGAACTTGGGCCTATGTTATTTTGATTCTTTGTGGCGAAGTAGTATATTTGTTACCATTTAATAAATGTTAGTTTGTTAAATAGGTCTATTTGTTACATAACAGGGCTGGAAATTGCGCCCATTTTGGTCGCATATGCGCCCAAATTTTTATCAGTGCGACTATTAAATATATTTGGGAGCACCGGTGCGACTAGGGGAAAAAAATCTGGTGCGCCTTTTTTTGTGAGACTGCGGTCCTGCCAGGAAACAGTGAGAGCGCAGCTGCGGCTGCTCTCCTGGGGGAGGGAGAGAGGAGGAACGGAGGTGGACGGAGCGTCTCTATCGCTCCGTCACTGCCTTGCTTTTGGGTTGGTGCTCCTAAAGTCTTTGTTGGTGCTACTAACTTCTACATTTGGGAGCACCAGTGCTACCAAAAAAAAAAGTAATTTCGAGCCCTGCATAGTAATAACTGCTGTTCATCACTCATCTGTAGTCGGCTCACTCGGCGACCATTTTGACTTAAAATATTATTATTTTAATTTTTATATTTTTACATTATTCTCCCCACCGTTTTTTAAAGTGAGAGATCATTAGGCCCATTATTGCACAATCTATTCTGTGTTAACAGGAGCCTATATTATTAAACTTGATACCTATATGGCTATAAAGACTACGCCTTTTCTTTCTTTTTTTTCATGTTTTGGGTATTGGGGGAAGCAGAGGTGCAGAAAAGAAACGTGGGGAGATTAAATAACTGTTGTCTCCCACAGGACACAAAATAAAGAAGCCAAAACTCTGCTATTTGAGTCATCCTTTTGCCGGCCCGTTCACAACCGTTACACAGGTAGTTTTGTTAAAATGTCTTTGTTTTATTTTTTGAGGAACGGAGGCAAAAGAAGACGGCGAAGAAGAGAGTTCGTCTGGTTTTATTTTGCTGTTTCATCTGTGATGTTTTATTGCACTGATGTGATGTTTGTGGGGTTTACATCACATGGTTTCATTCTATTTGTAGGTGTCCACAGATTGTCTGAATAAATTCTCGTTTCTCTGTATTGAATATATTTGTCAGAAAGTGAAAGAATGGCCTTTTTGCTAAAATTAGAAATTAAACAGCGTTTATTTACGCTGAAGCAAAGTCCTTTCAAAGCTTCTTTATTCCATGGGTTCTTGTTATTGAGGTAAAGTAGGAGACTTAGACGATCGTCATAATTTTAAAAAGTTTATTCCCGACAACTAGTCTAATACAGATATCCAGGCTCTCCACAGTCCCAGACTGCCGGTGCTACACGGGTCTTACACCAGACGCAGCTGAAGAAGAGCAAATTTAATCTTGGCCCAGTCAAATTTAAACAATTCAGATTAAGAATATGCATGAAGGGACGTGGTGTCTTCTGGACCAATCCGATCGTGACAGGTTTCCGTCTCCGGTCTCATCCTGTAAACAATCCTGCCTACATCCTGATCACCCCATAAGTGTGAAGACTTCCATAAATGGAACTGTTACCTTGGGTGTGTGTGTGTGTGTGTGTGTGTGTGTGCGTGTGTTAGGGTTAGGGTTAGGATAGGGTTTGGGGTTAGTGTTAGGGTTTGTGTGTGTGCATGCGTGTGTGTGTGATTGTTCAAATGTGTACAGACTTCAAGGGTGAGAAAAGTGGTTGAGAAAAGATTAGATGAGTTCTGTGAGCTCTGTGTACTGGGATAGGGTTCAACTGTCTGCAAAGATTAAATGAGTGTGATTAAAGTTGACTACTGTGAAGCTAGCAAAAATAGCAAATAGCATTAGCAAATAACACGTTTATAATGTCTAAATCTCGTCAACGCCCAAAGGAACATTTCCCTATTTAAGGGTGTTCAACATAATTCTTTGGGAAATGTTTCTTTACTCTCCTAAACAATCATTCTGCACAACAGACAAGTTCATTTTAAGGAAAACTTTATAAAGTTTAAACATTTCTGAACATAAACATTTGAACATTTCAAGACATATACAATTCTTAATATGAAACAGTAAATATCTCTTATTGTGCACACTCTTGAGTAATTCAGAAAATAAACACTTATCTTTTGCCTGCTCTCTCCTAGTCGTGGCATTTTTAAAATCTTACATCTGTCTCTTGAGGCACTTTCTGAATGACAAGGCTTTTGTAACACATGAATCGTGATGCTGACAGAGACTCTAGCGCTATCTTGAGGCGCCTTTAGTCCACACACCCGCAAGAGCTGAGCGTCCACACTGAAACTGATCGGTTAAGCTTTTTTATAGAGACATGCTGGCAGTGTGAGGCAGCTACACATGCAGGCTGAAATACAATTTTACACTGCAAACAGGTTTAATTTTTAAAAACTGGACCGACATAAAAGTAACTGTTTTCCTTCAACTGTTTGTAACATCATTGATGTTTCTCGATCTGAAGGATGAATGTAACTCCTGCACTCCTTGATTCTCTCCCAACGTCTGAAGAGGAGATCCTGTTGGTGTTGAGGGTACATTATATGTTTGAAAATAACGTGTCCATGTCTGGATTGCAGTGACATTAATCACATGCTCACAAAGTCTCCTGACAGAGTAATGTACCCTGATTTAATACTGAAAATAGTGATCCAACAGTTTTCATATCCACAAATACTGATAGTGCTGAAATGTTCTAGCAATACAGTTCAGTAAGTGCTTGTCCGCCTCCCTGATTAAAACACCCATCAACTTGAACATAATAACTTTACAATTACATGAAAATGGAGTCATAAATGTGCCATAATAAAACAGAAAACAAGGCCACGCGCAGTTGTTCCTGAAATGTTTACATTTTGGCCACTGAATTTCCACAGGACAGAAACAGTTGATGAAAGTGTAAACTAAGGGGTTCCCCCACTTCGACCCAGGCAATGATGATGGAGTGTGCTGAAATAAATGAGAACTTGAAAGGGGGGAGTCTTTGTAGGGGCAGGACTGTGAGTCATGACGTTTATCGTTCTTGGTCAGAACAAGGCAAATAAAAGAGCACAAACCCATCCGTTACGGAAGAGCTTGTTTGTCTGAGACTGAAGAGAAACTTCCTCAAGACGTGGAATCCTGCAAGGTGACAGCTAGATGTGATCGGGGCGGAGGAGATGGGTCGCCATGGTTACGCCGTGTTGTTAGGAGACGGCAGCAGCATCCAAAGGACTGGGACTGGAGGGATGCTCCTCTGGACCGTGTGAGGACTCTTCTCCTTCAACATCTAAAAACAGGAAACAAAAATGTGTCTCACATCTGCTGTTGAGCGATGGAGGGCGACCGACAAACTTCTTCTCACCAGGACGTTCGTCTCCTCGTTCCTCACTGTGCTCCTCCTGAACCTCGGGGATTTCGATCTGACCCAAATCCTGCTCATCTTCCAAGTTGGATTCCTTTTTTAGTAAATGAAAAAACATTTTTATGTTCCGTTTATGTTGTAAATAAATTATAAAAAATTATCCTAGCGTGGTTTTTATTACCTGTGATTCAGAGAAACGGTCTTCGTCTGAGTTCCTGAACCCTTCTGGAGCTTCCATTAAGATTTCCAGACCGTCAGCTTCATCATCATCACTGCAGAGGGAGACAAAATGTAGACCTTGGTGATGTCATTACATTCAAATCCAAAACCGAGTTCCACCACCTAATTCCTCCTCCCTGGTTTTTCCGTTTTGTTTACCATCAGACTGAATCTGGATTGTCTCAGGCTGTTGTGTCCTGTCTCCACTGTCTGCTATCACACTGCAACACAATATTCCTCCACCTCTAAATATAGTCTTTAATATCCTGCATTCACGTTGTTGCTGAGTCGATCGAACTGAGCCCAGCAGCAGCAGAACAAGAGTCTATTTTTATGATAATAACAAAACAAAGGTTTAAAAAAAAGTCTCCTTTAAACAGTTTTTAACATGATCAGGAATCCCCATCTGGACCCAGATCTGCCAAATAGTGAGACCAACCAATCATTTCAGCCCCTTCACCTCAAATGAAAGGAGCTCCTTTAATGTTTATCGTCGTCTAGTCTCAGCTTTGAGGAACGCTTCTTAGAAAATATCATCATTCTGCTTTTAAAACTATTCTATTTATTTGTATTTTCACCACTAGCAGTAATAAAGAATCGCTGAGGGAGAAGCGGTCGTTGCAGAACTGGGTTGCGTCTTCACACACACACTGAGGAATGAGTTCAGATGTAAATACAGTTTTAAACTTTAGTGTTTTCATTCATGGTTAAGACAAGTGATTGGAAACTTTCATCCTTTTTTTTTGGACCAACCTATTTTCCATCTGAAATACATTGAAGCCATGAAAGCAGGAAAGGAGGATTCAAAAACTGAACAATGACAAAAAAATTAATTCATTCCAGTTCTGACACAAAAAAAATAAAACACACACTGACCTTCCTCCAGAGTAAAAGATCTCTTCTTCCTTTTCTTCTTCCTTCACTCCTTCCTGTGTTTCGTTTTGGTTCTCCTTTCCTTCATCCTCTTCCTCTCCTTCTTCCTGTTGTTCCTCATCATCGTTTCCCTCGTCTTCTTCCTCCAGGTCAGCGCAGTTAAGAAAGTCGAAGCTTTCGAGGGCCGTCTCTACTTCCTGTGTGAAACTAGAAGAAGTAGGAAAAGGAACCTGCGGAGGAAACCAAAACAGATCCACGTTTTTAGACGTCGTTACTAAAGAAACAGGAAGTCACCGCGGACGCTCACCGTCGGAGCGTTCTCCACTTGTTTGGACTCCTGGACGGGCTGAAGCGTCTCCGACCCTTCAGTTGTTCTGTCTGTTTCTGCTTGGTTCTGTCCAACCTGTGCTGACGAGTTCCCAGAAGCCTCGTCGTTGGCCTCCTCCACCGAGACGTACGCCTGCGGGACGCGGTTTTCAGGTGAATCCTCCTTCCTCTCCATCAGCGCCACCGGAGGAACAGAGGAAACGTCGGGACATGAGCAGCTGAGGTCGGCCGAGGACTCAGAGAGGTCGACCGACTGGATGGAGGCCCTGTTTGTGGCGGTACAGTCTGGACTCCTCTCTGATTGGCTGTGAGAGAAGGAGGTCAGCGGGTGGCCGTTGGGCACGGCGTCCGCCTGAGAGAAAACTTCGCTGGCTTCCGTCTCGTCCTCCTCTTGATTGGAGGAGAGTGACGGCGTGGAGGCGCTGGACTTGTGCGGCGTGAGCGACATCTGATTGGTCAGGGTGGCGTGCAGCATGTTGGAGGCCGTCAGCCGCTGAGCGTGGTGAGCCAACGCGGGACTGGACGAGTCGTCGGAGGATTCAGAGGAGTTGGACCAGACCGTCCCATTCTCCATTTCACCCTGTCGCTTCAGAAGAGACTGCAGGAGACAGACGGGAGCGTTAGAGGCTACCGATGGTTTCTCTACGGCTGTCAGATTATATCCAGAAAAAAGCAACATAAACGCAGAATTCATTCATCCGGCGGTTCCCCCGACCGGTTAAGAATAACAGTTATTTATATTTATCTACCGCTCCTACAGGAACACCAGTGAGGAACAGATTCACTTATCGATTATCCCAGAGTAACATGTGTACAACTCACAGACTGTCAGGAGGAAGAAAGACGAATGTGTGAACACAAGGATTCTGGTCTGGACACTTTAGGTCACATGTGTCAAACTCAAGGACCGGGGGCCAAATGTGGCCCGCAAGATCATAAAAGGTCAGGGTGTGTAAAAATAAATAGGTCAAAAGTTTGCTTTGACCAAAAATTACATTTACCACAATGCAGCAATTAATTTGACAAAAACTTTTTGAACAAAGTTAATGTTCTAACTTGTGTTTGATGTTATTCTTCTTTATTCATTGATAGTTTGATCCTTGATTGATGGAGTTCTGTGGGTTTAATAACCTGACAGATTAAAAGGATTTATGTTAGAACAGAGAAACAGATTTTTTTTCTGTGTAACTGTAATGTTTGTAATTTGAATCAGTAATAAATTCAGAGTTATTTAACAATAAGGAGTAGTTACATTTATTTTGTATTACATTGAGTTACATTTAGTAGCATTTATTAGTTACATCTGGCCCTTTGAGGACAGACATTATGCTGATGTGGCCCTCGATGAAAATGAGTTTGAAGGAACCAATTCTCTCCTGAATCCTTCTCTCTGTTAGTGGGAGATAAAAAAACTTTTTAACCGTTTTAATCCTAAGTGCAGGACGCTGGTGTTGGTTTGGTGTAATAATGCTGTAGGTAAATAAATGACAGGCTAACAGGGGCAGAAACTAAATGTTATTTCTGCGTTCGTCAAGGAGACAAGACAAAAGCATGTATGGAGAACCACTGGATGAATGGATCCAGACACGATTCAATTTAATTTACATCATCACTGTTTAGCAACCAGACTCACGGTTCACACAAGATTTACAAGGTAATACAAACTCAGGTAAATCATTATTAGTTAGTTTTTGTCGAAGAATACCTCTGATAAAAAAGCTTGAATCTTGTTAAAGATATGAATCACTCACTTTAAAAGACAAAATCGGTATTGAATTAATTTAAGTTATAGAAATATCAGAAATTGCAACCCTGAACTGTCTGTCTCAGGAAAATACACATTAGAGTTAAAACATGACAAATTAATTAAAGACAGAATACTGTATTTGGATTACAAAGTGCACCTTCAACGAAGGGCCTATTTTAAAACTTTTAAAAAAAAAATATATATATAAGGCGCGCCGGGTTATAAGGCGCACTGTCAGTTTTTGAGAACAATGAAGGATTTTAGGTGCGCCTTATAATGTGGAAAATACTGTACATTAAAAAAAACACCAGTGATATTTTCACAGATTAGATTCAGGTTAAACAGATCCAGACTTTTACTATCAGAAGCCCGACTTGATCAGAACTAAACAAATGATTCCAATTACAAAACAAACCGCTGTGTCCTCAGCTAGCGCTACGACCCAACACACACCGGCGGAACGGCGCTGAACGGACGCGTTGCACGGCCGACTTCACGAGGTGACGACGCCGTCCTGTCCGTCAACGCGGCGTGGAACGCCTCCACCGGGTACCGGCTCTGTCTGCGCCCGCCGCCAGGCTCGCTCTTCATGCAAAGGTGAGGAAGAGGAGGGACACGTTGGAGCGCTACTCCACTACTAACAAACAGCTACAGGGACCACAGCTCTGCTCGTACATGCTGCTGTCGTACATCCCGCTAACGCTATCACTCATTCGCCGCGTGTCCGACACGCCGCTCCCGTCGCCACGCCTTCTAACACACAGGACTCTGTGAATACCGACACACACACCGGAGCTACCGCTACACACACAGCAGTGGGGGAGCAGCTGCAACAGAACAAGTCGGTGACATGACAGCAACGATAACCGTCAGTGAGAATGAAAGAGAATATACAGATGTGTGTGACGGCGTCGTCGGCGTCACTCACATAAAACACCTGCTCTCGCATAGAGGGCGTGTCCGGGGGGCTCTGATTGGACAGCAGCCGTTTGGAGACAGTGCTGGTCGATGACGTCTGGTCGTCCTTATCGAACGGACTAAAATGGAAAGGAAATAAACGTGAGAAGAAACAGAGGATGCCAGAATAACGCGTTCACGACGGCGGTGGGGGTGGTGGGAGTTCATCACCTCCAGGTGACCTCCAGGTTCAGCTTCACCGTCCCCAGATCGTTGATGTCCACCGCCAGGGTCTGCGGGAGTGGGCAGAAGAGGTCGAGCATCTCACAGGAGACGCTGCCCACCACCACGTGATTGGCCAGGCTCTTCAACTCCGTCACCTTGGCAACCGAACCCAGCAGAAGTCAGATGGAGTTAGCATCTTTTAACTGCAAACAAACAACCTTGAAACTAGGTTCGTTTTTACCCCCACCAGTTGGTTTTTGGTTCCGTTACCTTGATGGACAACAGTTCCGTGATGAGAGGCAAGAAGATGTATTCTTCGCTGTCCCATATCTGCTTGTTGCTGACTTCCACGCGGCCTCGTAGCCTCCAGCGCTGCCTCCCGTAACGCATCAGCACCTAAACGAGGCGTCAGAGAGCTAACATGATGCCACCTATAAAAACACCAGTCTACCATCTCCTGTTGACATTTCTTACCTCGTACTGGTCACCGGCACACAGTCGTGCAAACCCAGCAAGGCCTGAAACGTTTGAGACGACCAAATCAGAATAGCGGGAGACTTAAAGTTAGAAAGAGAAAGAGAGAATACCTGCTGGAGCGGAATGTGACTCACCCTTCATCTTCACATGAAACTCTCCCATCTGGCTTTCCAATTCGCTCTCAAGTGAGCACATGTGCTGCAAGACAGACAGATGGCGGGAATTCAACGATCTGATAGTGATTTGTTCACCAGAGGATAAAACAACACATAATTTGCGGAATTTGGTTTTCCGCAGGTGTGGTCTTGGAACGCATTAACCGCGAGTAACGAGGGATTACTGTTAGTCCTGAATTGCACTAACACACTGACCTCAGGTCAGCCACTCACCTCCGTACACTCCCTGAAGCCCTTGTTGGCTTCGCTCAGACTCTCTCTGGCCTCCTTGCTGCCGGTGGCCGAGTTGAAGGCCGCCACCATCTTACTCGCTCCGTCACGCAGTCGCCATTGTATGCAGTAAGCATCGTACAGCTCCTCCACCTGGAAGGACACACATCTCACAGAGTTCAACTGAAAGCCAAGGAATATTCACTCGAAGAGAGGAGATAATTAATATAGGGATGCATTTCCTGTTATCTAGTGTATTAGTAATTTTATGGAAAACATAAACTGGTTGTGTGGGAGTGAGAGAGCAGCAGAAGCATTCTTTAAATGTTCATATTAAACATTTTGAGTCTATCTGGAAGCAAACCCAGCGATGGAAACCTTCAGGTCCTGAGCTTTATAGCAAACAGATGAGTGTTTAAACACAGAGAACTTTATTATTCATCTGGAGCCTCATTCTAATCAATCATTCTAACTTTAGCTCCACTGACTCCTGAGGTAAATATAGCCACAGCAGAAAGAAATGAATCAAAACCACAAATTAGCGGCCAGGGAAACCGAAACAATGAACTGAAAGACGTCGAAAAGTCAGGTGATAATTCTGTCTGGGTTTGTCACTAAAGATTAACATCACACACGAGTCTGTTTAATTAAATACTGAATATTTACATACCGTCATGAACACACACACACATACACACCTTGCTGAGATGGAATTCCAAGCGACGCATGAACCTTTCTATTGCTTTCACTTGCTACAGAAGAGACAAAGGGTTAATGTTAACACTCCAAGACAGGAAATGTTTTTAACGTCCCGTACTCGCCGAATACGACGGCTTTGAACAAACTCACCTTGTCTTGTTCATACAAAGATCCCTGCAAAGTAAAGAACAAGAACGGGATCATTAGCATCACTAAACGTCAAACCCTCATCCTGACTGACTCAGGAGGAGGAGACGACGGAGCAATAGGCAGAACCGGTTTGACCGGTTTGACAAATGTCTCACCAGGCGGCCGTTCCTCTTGTTTTCTCTGATCTGCTGACCCAGACTGTCCAGCTCGAGCTGATGGACCTGCAGGTACGACCTGCCGACAGAATCACCATCAGCATAGCATATTCAGGGACGAAACATTACAGTCACACAGAAGAAAATGTTTTTCTGTTCTAACATAAATCCTTTTAATTTGTCAGGTTATGAAACCCACAGAACTCCATCAATCAAGGATCAAACTATCCAAGAGAATAAAGAAAAATAACATGAAACACAAGTTAGGACATTAACTTTGTTCAAAATATTTTTGTCAGAGTTAAAATGGGCTGAAGTACTGCATTGTGGGAAATGTAGTTTATTTTTAGACACTCTGACCGGGGCCACATAAAACGATGTGGCGGGCCACATTTGGCCCCCGGGGCCTTGTGTGGTTTACTCACTGTAATCCTCTGCGTAAGGCGGCGTAGACTTCATCCAGCCGCTCAGGCTGGGGGGTTTTAGCGGGGGGCAGTTTGGTGGATCCTGTGAACATCCTGCTTCCTTACAAGGCACGTTTCTCTCTGATCAAACGGTGCTGGGGGAGCTGGGAGGGGAGGAGGGGCAGAGAGATGGAAGATGGGATCGTTTCTGATCATTCCAGGAACGACAACGTGAAGCAGGAGAGTTGTGCTCACCTGCTGGGTGGGGGGAGGCTGTTGCTACTGTAGCATGCTTTATGGAGAGTTCAGTGCCGTGTGTCCTGAACAAACCAGAGGACATGTCCTGCAAAAACACCAGAGGAGACGTTAGAGACAAACTTCCTCTCTTCATACCTCACATTCCTCCTCCGACTGATAATCAAGAACGTCGCTGGATGAAAGCTGCGTCTGCGAAAAGAGGATATAAACCATTTTTCACTTCCTCAGTCTGACCACTTTGTGTTAGAAGATGCCTGGCAGCATGGATGACAACAGTAAGGAGTCCAGTCTGCTTTGCTTCTCTTCCCCTTCCTTCCCCACTTCCCCACCCCCCCGCCCTCCCTCACATCCAGCATCAGAACACAGGAAGTCTCATGGCTGACTCTGCACAGGAAATTCTGCACACAAGTTTGCCCCGAGACTATAAAACCATCCATCTTCTGGTGTCAAAGTGTAAAAAGTTGACCCCCACTCCCTACACCCTGGGGGGGGGGGTAATCCACTAAACGTGCAGATTATGAAGGAAAACTGAAGGAAGAGAGGGTCGTTCCTGAGCGGATCGACTCACAAAAGAGATTAGCGACTTAAAGAACGCTAAATCTGTCGAGCAGGAGCCCAGCCCACGTTTACACAGGAGAGACCCCCCCCCCCCCAGGACGGAGAACGAGTCGCATCAGCTCTCTCTTGTTTTACAGCAAACTCAGGACCAGCAGAGAAATGGGCTTCGCTCTAGGACCCATATGTCAAAGTAATGGCCCGGGGGCCAAATGTGGCCCTCCGCATCATTATATGTGGCCCTCGGTGGAACGAGATGGGACCAAACAGTTGGAGTATCTGGGATGCAAACTTTACTCAGGCATCATGATGCACTTCTAGAAAGACACACACACACACACACACACACACACACACACACACACACACACACACACACACACACACACACACACACACACACACACACCACTAAACAGACATCTGAAGGTGAAGCAGGGTTCAGCTCCACTGATGAGGTTGTGTCCTGCTCACACAGGTTCCTATGTGATGTGATGTGCTGCTGATCCCCTTCCTTACATTACAGATCATTAGCTGGATTAATCCTCTTCACAGAGCAAAGAGAACAAAGACGACACTGTTTCCAGTCACCTCACAAGACTGGACTTTTGCACACACAGCCTGGATCAGGCAGCATTCTGGGCCTGTTTTGGTCCTTCCACCAGTAAACACTCATATGTATGTGTGTTAACTGGGTCGGGCTGCCAACCCATAATAACTTTCACTCATCAACATTTTTTATTGTAAAATAACAGGACTGAACAGAGTCTAAACCAGGGTTGTCAAACTCATTTCCACCGAGGGCCACATCATCAGAATGGCTGTGATCAAGGAGCCAGGTGTAACTAATACATGTAGCTAAATGTAATGTAAAGTAAATGTAACTACTCCTTAACCTTAAATAACTCTGGATTTATTACTTATTCAAGTTACAAACATTATAGTTGACCAGAAAAAAATGTTTCTCTGTTCTAACATTTATCCTTTGAATTTGTCGGATTATTAAACCCACAGAACTCCGTCAATCAAGGATCAAACTATCAATGAATAAAGAAAAATAACATCAAACACAAGTTAGGACATTAACTTTGTTCACAACGTTCTTGTCAGTTAAATTGGATTATTTACTGCATTTTGGGAAATGTAGTTTTGGTCAAATCACACTTTTGACCTATTTATTTTTAGCTCTAGCGGGCCACAAATGATGAAACGGGCCACATTTGGCCCCCGTGCCTCGAGTTTGCCCCATGTGGTCTATTTTCTTACCCACTGTGGGCGTGTTACGTTTGCAGATCAAGCAAAATCGATCCACTCGTGTGTGGACATTCTATTGATTACTTGATCAGCTATTGATTGATGGATTTGAGGGAATATGAGCAGCAGAGCAGTGTTCATCCACAGTGTGTGTGTGTGTGTGTGTGTGTGTGTGTGTGTGTGTGTGTGTGTGTGTGTGTGTGTGTGTGTGTGTGTGTGTGTGTGTGTTGTAGGAGGAAGAGGAGGAGGAGGATGGTGTTACAATACAATGCAACCTCCCCTATTCCAGATTACTGGATTACGTTAACCCAGCAGCAGGCCATGAGTCGGATTAAAAAAGCAACACATCACGGCGGTGCTCACAAAAAAACGGAGTTACGGAAACAAACTTCAAACATGGTTCCGTGCCAGATTTGGTATTCCGTCCACATCCCCCCCCCACCCCCACCCCTCGACACAGGCCACAAAAAGTCCCCCCCCCCCCCGTCCAAATCTGATCAGGACCCCAAGGCCGTTTTCCTCTGAAGTGTTGCTCCACGGAACCCACAGCGAACGCCGAACACCAGATGGGAACGAGGGGGGGTCGATCCCCGACGGCGGGCGGACATTACTGGGGAACAACTTCACTCCAGCTCGGACGGACTCAGCCCACGTAGAGGAAAATTAACGGGCTTCTTGTCGTGACCTTTGCGATAAAAACAGCTGCCTACCTCTGTTTTAGTGTCCGACAACCACAGAACACGACGGGAGTCTCATTTCCAACGCGATTCTCCACGCAGTTAGCAGAGGGGAACAGTTATTCTGGGCGCTGTCCCTCTGCTTGATTTCGCAGTTTTTTGTCCACATTCAAGCTAACTGCAGTTGGATCGAGCTACTTCCTGTGGCGGGTTTTCACAATAAAAGCTCTGGAAGAGAACCGATGTTTACAGTTGATAGAAGAACAGAATGGCAACAAACTTCAAGAAGGATCTTCACAAAAAAGACATGCGCGCATACACACACACACACACACACACACACACACACACACACAAATATATACATGTACAGTATATAGATATACTGTACACTATCAGTCAAAAGTTTGGACACACCTTCTCATTTAGTGGTTTTCTTTAATCTCATGACTGTTTAAATTGTAGAGGATCACTGGAGGCATTATAACTATGAATAGATATAGAATGAATAAATATAGAATTATGTAATGAACAAATAACTCAAAACACATTTTATATTTCAGGTTTTTCAACTACTCCTTTCCTTGATGTCTGCTTCCTCCCATTGAGCTTCATGATTCTTCACCTGGAATGGTTCTCCAGCAGTCTTGAAGGAATTCCCAGATGTGTTTAGCACTTGTTGGCCCTTTTGTCTTCACTGTGGTCCATTTCACAAGCCTATTGGCTTCTACCCGTCAGCCCTTTTTTTCGGATGTTGTTGTTGATGTTGTAAATGTGATGAAGGTGCGAAGTCTGTCATATCAAAAAGTCCGGAAATAAAAAGTTAATAAATACACTTAATTTCATTCAAAACCATCTTGATTGGGTTTAGGTAAGATGACTCTGGAGGCCAGGTCATGTGACGGGGCATCCTATCACTCTTCTTATTGGTCAAATAGCCCTTACACAGGAGGTGTGTTTGGGATCATTGTCCTGATGATGGTAGAACTAAACATAAATTGGATGGGATGGCATGTCGCTGCAGGATGCTGTGGGGGCTACATCGGTTTCAATGTTGAGTAAATCCCCAACAGTGTCACCAGCAAAGCCCCCTCACACCTCCTCCATTAGACCGAAGCACAGATTTCCACTGGTCAAATGTTCAGTTCTTGTGTTCATGGTCGTGGTCAAAATAAATCTATTCTGCTTGTTGATTTTTCTTAGAAGTGTTTTTGTCAGCAGCTCTATGACTAAAAAGGCCTGAATGTTTCCTCAAGTGTCGTCACAAAAACCACCAAGTGCTGTGACAAAACTGGCTCACATGAGGACCGACCCAGGAAAGGAGGACCAAGAGTTCTTGCAATTTTCCACACTGACTGACCGCCAGTTCACAAAGTCATGATGGTCTGTTGTTCCTTTTCACTTTGCTGACTGGTTCATGACATACATTGGATTCTAACAGTTGTCAGATGGGGTTGTCAACTGTGTAACCAACCTGACTTCTGCACAACACAGCTGATCGTTTCAAGCCCATTAAGAAGGCAAGAAAAACACAAATCAATGTTGAGAAAGCACATCTGTGGAGCGGAATCCATTTCAAGTGACTGCCTCATGAAGCTACTTTGAGGACTCTAAAATATAACACATACTGGGAGTTGTTGCACCATTTTTTGGTTTGCTGCATAACTCCACATATCTTGCTTCATAGTTTTCATGTCTGAAGACATGTAGAATGTGGTTGAATGAGGAATTTTGTACTAAAAATTAAGAACAAAAACACTGAATGAGAAAGTGTGCCCACACTTTTAACTTGTAGTGCATATACATTTATTTTTTTTACATTTTTATTAAAGCTTTTATTAAAGCTTTATTAAAGTTAATTTCACAAACAATTGCAATCATCTTGCATGGGCAGAATTCTTGCTTCTTCTGCTGTCATATGTACATTTATTTTGAAATGTAGCTCGACCAACCGGATATCACGTTTCATGTAGTTGCTGTGGCAACAGGACTGTATCTCAGTCTGTCACTGTTTTCCCGTTGATTCCTTGTGACGACGCCACAGTGAATCAGATGTGGAGGGGGGGGATGTTTCCGACAGAGAATCGGAACCAGAGATTCTCCACGTCCGGTTCGGTTTCTAATAATTAATTCAATGTGTGGTTTAATAGAACGAGGCGGAGGGAGTGCATGTGGCGTTTTGTTTTTCCTCTGCATCTGTCCGGCCCGACAGCATCGCCATCATCCACAGAACCGAACTAGTTACTGTTACATCACCATTCGATGCAAACCGCATTTAATTCCACCACAGAATGCAATTATATTCCAGCACTGAGATTAATAATCTGATTTGCACACACACTTAAGACACTTTAATAAAGTTAAAGCGACTTATGAAACTTTTTTAAAAAATAGTTTAAACATGTTAAAATGTGGACGTATTTATCAGAAGTTCTTTAAAAAAAAGTGCATCCCTAAACCCAGGACTTTATAAATAAATAATAAGGCAGTAATGACCAGTTATAGTGACCCACACACACCTGGTTCACACTAACACGTGGTTAACCGTGTTGACCCAAGTGAAATAAGTCAGTTTTTTAAAATAATTTTCATACATTTACTTTTTCCATCAGACAGAATTAGTTTACTTATTCCTAAATATAAACTGATTAATATTGAAACGTATCAGCTATGCTCAGTTGGAGGACTCCTCACATGATGATGTGTGACGTCACATGATGGCTTCATGTGACAAGTCACAAGCAGACTAGTTTCACTCTCCTTCCATCATCCTGTTGACGCTGCTCCCGTCACGTGTAGACAGATTGATCACCCTATCAGTCAAGTTTATTGATCGATGATCAATAATACTGATGACACATCAGTCTTATATAAAATGAACATTTATTAATCAAATTAACTTGGGATTTCATGCCACTTTACTAAAGTTGTCCCTTTCAAATATATATTTGACGAGCGGGTCATAATAAAAATAATATTTTATAACTGCATTAACGTCCAGTTTGGACATCAGTTACACAAAAAACACAGAATTAACCCAAACTACACTTAAAAACACTAAATGACCAAAACTTTTTTAAAAAGTGGGAATTTTTTAGTTAATGGGAGAAAAATCAAACATTATTCCCTCCCCGTGTATTGGTATCACAGTGAAAATGTGGAATAGTGAAAATGTCATCAGCGGGACAACAGTCGAGTTACACAGAACCTACACACGTGTTCACGCATAAAAATTATTGAAACGCTTCATAAAGTCATCCATTTAATAAAATATATTTGCAAGCAAAATACACAGTCACTTCTGTGTGAGCACTCAGATATTTCTTCGCTAATTTCGATAAACAATTCAAGCCGTCCTTTTTTTCTCTTTTTTTTTTTAAAAACCACTAACTCATCTACCTCGGCCAAAACAAGACTGATCTCCTCCATCAGGGTTCTTACAACATCTTGAAACATCTGCCTCCACGTCTACTTTTTATTGGTTGTACAGTTACTAAAATCATTCAAGCCGCTATGTAACATTGCATTGCCAATGGTACAAATAAGAAAATATGACCCCCACCCCCCCAAAACGTGGAATGGCTACACAAAAGGAACATCGTTCTCTCCTTGAACTCACCAGTGACAAAGTTTAGTACATATACATCATCTAGGGTTGTTATAAAAAAAACAAAAAAGAAACTGTCTATTCAGCTTTTAAAAATCTAGATAAAAATGGATGTAAGAGACTTAAAAATAATCTGAATGTGGCTGATTAATGGCAGTAACATCTCCCTGAAAGTTGCCCTTGTATTTCTGCAATTTTTAAGACATGTTCTCTTTTTTTTTCAAACTGAGATACTTTCAGCTCTTCAGTGAGGATTATTGAACATTAATTGGAAGTGTGGCAATAAAATAAAGCATTATCTATAGAACGGATCCACTCCCATCTATTTAAAATCAACCCGATGACACACTCATGTAGAAAATGTAAAAGACAAAAAGGGGCTGAGAGGAAAGTGATGATAGAAGAAGAAAAAAAAAAAGAAAAAAAAAAGATTTTCATTGAGTGAAAATCTTAACACCAAAAGGCAACAATGATGGAAGGAATAAGAAAGTCCTCTTAAAACCATTTTTCATTGATCCAAGTCTTTCCTGGAAACATGATTTAAAACAGAAAAAAAAAAACTGGAATCTTAAATTATACCGGTGAACATTATGTTTAGGATGAAACTGTCAAACTAAATCCTCAATAATTAAAAACAAACAAAAAATGTGACGCGTCTGTTTACACGTTTGAGGCCCGCGTCCATCACCGGTCCATCATGCTGAGGATCATCTCGGGGGTTAGGTCTCCGTTGGGCCCCTCGGACGCCTGTGCCTCCGGGGCGGCCCCTTCTTCCTGGGACAACGGCTCCACCTGAAGGGATGACTTCCCCCCGCCGACCACCACCTCCTCTACGGCCTCCTCGTTGTCTTCCTCGTGCTCGGCGCCCGCCTCCTCTTTGACGACGATGTCGTCCACCTCGCCGGTGGCCTCGTCCTCCACGCGGATGATCGCGGCCGCTGTGGGGGACAAGTGGGGTCAGTTTGTAAAGAGCAGCTCATCAAGAACGATACGGGGGTGAGCGCTCTCCTCACACTGACCTTCTGGCTTGTTCTTTGGGGGGCGTCCACGTTTCCTTTTGACTGGGGGCTCCACGGGGGCTGGAATAGGGGTGACGGGTGGGGCCTGTTCCACCTCGATCTCACTGGACAACTCATCTTCCTCTTCCTCTGGTTCCTCCTGTTCCACCTCTACACACGGAGTCAGAATGTCAGCAGAGAGAACAGTCATTTATAACCGCTTTAGAACACCTCCTCACAACTGTCAATGTCATACTTTACAGCGTTGCAGTAACGAAACTGATGGCCTGTAGGTGGCAGCAGTGCTGAGTTTTGATGAGAAAACAGCAAATGAATTAACCTCAAAACACCTCTGGATTTCGTGTGTGTTAGAAATTCACAGAGTGTAAGCATGTGGATGATGTCATGTGACCGGGAACAAAACCTCTAATTACAATTTTCTGAATGCATTCAAATCAGAGTCCATCTCAGTGTGGATTTTAAGCACTGGCTTGGTTATCGTGTGTGTGTGTCTCCAGAGATGACCTCAAAACTGAAATCACGTCACTCATTTTTCAACTAAACAGTAAGTCACTGTACTTTTGTAAAGATTAATGTTTAGTAAAAACAGGGCAAAGAATGTAATAAAAATCTTCAATAAACGGCCTATTTTAAACCTTTTTCATAAATAAACCACACTGGATTATATATTGTTTTTTGAAAAAATTAAAGGTTTTTAGGTGTGCCTTATATTGCGGAAAATAGTTTTACTTTAAGGGCCTCTCCAACTCATTGTTAACACACATCTTTGCGTGTTGAACCGCCACCATAGCCAACACATGACGTACCTGTGTCTTCATCGTCATCATCCTTTCTGCTCTGCATCTTCCTCTTCCTCCCCCGGCGTCCCCTTTTGGGTGTGGGAGTTCCATTTTCTTCATCGGCGACTTCTCCGGAGCAGTTATCAGCGTGGCGCAGCATGGTGTTCTGTGGAGCACGACACGCGTCAAATGTTGCCGTTCAGTGTCCTGCTGCGAATAAAAACATCACGGCTGAATAAACGCAGCCTAGTCTTACCCGGCGAGTGAAAGTCTTGTTGCACTTGCTGCACACAAATGCAGTCGGGACAAAGTTGGGGTCGTGGTAACGCTTGAAGTGCATGTCCAGCAGCTGCTTCTGCCGAAACGTTTTCTCACACTGGCTGCAGGAAAACGGCTTCTCTCCAGTGTGTGTGCGCTTGTGCATAATCATGTGACGCTCCTAGACACCAAAAAAATGATTCAGCACAGCGAAATGGAATGACTAGAGCAAGACATGCATCATTGTCCCAACGTGACGCTCACCTGTCGGCAGCAGTAGTCGCACTGGTCGCACTTGAAACGCTTCTCGTTCTTGTGGGTCTTCTGGTGTTGGATCAGAGCGTATCGCTCGTGGAACACGGCGTCGCAGTAGCGACACCTCTTCCCAGTCTCGATAAACGAGTGCTGCTTCCTCAAGTGAACGCCTGGAATAACCAACAAGAAAAAATGTTGAACGGTAAATTTTCTACTACACTTCACAAAGATTTTAAGAAAGGAGAAGCCTTAACGAACCGAGGTCACTCTTGCGTGCGATGACGGTATCACAGTGTGGACAGTGGAACTTGGCCACGTTCTCTGTGTGTTTCTGCAGAATATGCATCTTCATGGTGCCGCTCTGGGTGAATCGGGCGTGGCAGATGTAGCATTCATACGGCTTCTCGCCTGGGCGCAGAACAGAATTTCATTGGTGAAGCAATCCTTCTCAAACAGTTATCATTACTCATATAGTGTGTATTACCTGAGTGTGTCCTCATGTGTCTCTTCAGCTTGTACGTGTCTCTGCTAGCGTAGCTGCACAGGCTGCACTGAAAGGGACGCTCCCCGGTGTGGGAGCGGATGTGCCTCTTCAGCTTACTTACCTACGGAGAGAGAAAAAACAGGAAGCTAAAGATGTGACCTTCCTCTAGTGAGACGTCATCTGCATAGAACATAACTCGTAGTAACTTGCCTCCACGCTGCAGTAATCGCACATCGAGCACTTGAAGGGCTTCTCGTGTGTGTGTTTGTAGCGACGGTGACGCACCAACTCCCCGCTGGTCACAAACGCCATGTCGCAATCTGTGCATTTATGTGGCCTGGTGCCTAAACGAACGGAAGACGTTCAAGCGTCGCTTCTTTAAATCTTTACATCCCATGCCAAAATCTTTAGTTAAATGTCGCCGTTTGCGTTACCGGTGTGTGTGTTCAGGTGGTTCCTCAGCAGCGTGACGGTCCTGAACGCCCGTCCACACAGGTGACATTTGTGCGGCCTCTCGTCTGTGTGGCTCTTCATGTGCCGGTCCAGGTTGGAGCGCCTGGGACAGGTGTAGCTGCACAGCTCACACTGGAACGTCTTCTTCACACCTGGGGGGCGATATGTCCATTCGGTGCATCGTGGGTAAAATGATTTTTACAGCCAAAAAACAAAATAAAAGTGTTTTTGACTACAGTATTTTCCACACTATAAAGGTGCACCGAAAGCCTCCAATTTTCTCAAAAACTGACAGTGCGCCTTAAAGAGCGGAAAATACTGTGTTTGTGAGTTTTAAGCAGCTGCGCTGAATCCAAACCTTTCTTCTTGATCTTGGTGGGCTTCGGCGGCTTCATGTTCCCCACCACTTTTTCTGCGTTGACCTCCGACAGCAGCCCCTCCTGCTGCTCTTCCTCAAAGTCGTACACAGATACATCCATGTCACGGTCGCCCTCTCCATAACGCAGGCGGCTCTTCTTCCCCTTCTTCCCTTTGCGGACGGTGGTGATAGGCTGGTAGTCGGGGTCCTTGGACCATTCGGGGTCTTCTTGCTGAGGCGCGGGGGGCTCCTCCTCCGCTGGCTCTTCCTCGTCTTCCTCCTCGGCCCTCGTCCCTTGGAGCTCCTCGTGGGCTGCCTGGAGCTCCTCCTGCTCGACGGTCTCCACTTCACCATTGGCACCCACTTTCACCACCTTACAAGAAAACATGGGGAAAAACTAAGCCTTACAGCAAACTTAAGTTCTTTTCAGCAGCGATGCAGAACCAGGGACGAGGTGAAAACGGCTGAAGCTGGAACACAGGAGCCCACAGAGAGTCAGCGCTCACCTGGAAGCCCTCAGGCAGAGGCAGGGTGTGGCAGATCACCGGCTCTGCGTCCTTGTTAGCTGCCGACGCGTCGACGTAAGTGGCGTGGAGCCCCTCCACCGTGGACGTGGTGACGGGTACCTGCACCAGCTGAAGCTGCCCCAGCCCCAGAGCGGCTCCCGCCTGCTCCTCCATGTTCACCACCTAACGGGTATAAAAGAGACGCCTCCATGTGGTCAAACGCCAAACGACAAGCTGTAGTTTTAACCTTTGGTTTACGCTAACCTGTAGCGTGATGATCTGACCCTCGTCGCCACCGGTAACTGTCACTGTGCCGCCACCGTCCAACACCTCAGTCTTCATCTGCAGCAGAGTCGGGTCCAGCGCGTCCATCACCATCATCTCCATGTTCCCCGCCACCTCCCCCTGCGTCGTTATGGCCGTCCCCTGTATCATCGTCTCCCCACCTTCTGACAGGACTTTCCCGTCCGCCTGAGTGGTTTCCATGGAAACAACTTCACCCTCCATGGCGATGGCCAAATAACACCCTTAATGTAGAGGACATGGATCAAAAAACAGACTTAAATATGCATTTATAGAATTTTCAAGCTTCACTGTTAACATACCACTTTGTTTTTACCATCACATCAGTTCACTATAAAAACACACACTCCTGTTACATCAGGTATGACTTTAGTCCTAAATAAGGAACAAGTTTAATAAAGAACTCTCGCGGGGTTAATTTTCCTATAAGGGACTAAAACCATCAGGTTGACACACGTTTCTATGTAGGATGTTTCCATGTTGTCACAAGACCATTAGTGGTGATAATGCAAATTACTTTGATGTCGAATTACACTTTATCATTTCAGAAAACTAGAGACACCTTTAGTTAAATTCTGCTTTGCATAGATGAGGGGTGTCACGTTCTAACCAAAACCCTAACCGAGAACCACATCAGCATAACGGCTGTCCTCCGAGGGCCAGATGTAACTAATAATAAATGTAGCTAATTTAAAATACGTAACTACGTAACTACTACTTAATGTTATATAACTCTAAATTCTTATTCAAGTTTGTTTCTCTGTTATAACATAAATCCTTTTAATTTGTCAGGTTATTAAACCCACAGAACTCCATCAATCAAGGATCAAACCATCAATGAATGAAGAAAAATAACATCAAACACACGTTAGCACAGTAACTTTGTTCAAAACGTTTTTGTCAGTTTAAATGGGCTTAAGTAACTGCATTGTGGGAAATGTAGTTTCATGTGTCAAAGCACGCTTTTGATCTATTTATTTTTAGACACTCTGACAACTTATGCTCTCGCGGGCCACATAAAATCATATGGCGGGCCACATTTGGCCCCTGGGCCGGGAGTTTGACACATGTTGCGCAGACGAACAAAAAAATGTGACTGCATTCACACAAACCTCCACTGAGAATCAGGATTTAGTTGTAATTCAGATGATGATCACAGTGGACCGCGTACTTCGAACTTTATTGATAGTTGGTGAACCTACACACTGGAAAAGACTGATTCAATCACCTACTTGTAGAGTTTTAGGACCCCCCCTCCATCTATATCTGTTGTTAGTGGAAGAATTTAAATGTTTTAACAAACAAGTTGTGGTAGAAAGTATCCTAATACAATAAAACCAGCCGTCATTGTTTATCCCATAATAGCAATCCAGGTCTAACAGCCCAGCAGGGCTGCTTCGATTAATACGCGCGCTTGCACGCGCGTATTAATCGAAACCTGTTTCACCATATTTCCCAATCGAGTCATCGATTGATCGATCTCTAACCCGAAGCTTTGATCTAAACTACTCTCGAGCCGAACGCTCGTGCTGTCGGTTAACGTCAGTCAACTCGGTGGCGCGAGAGCGTCTGAAAACAGGAAACAAAGGGCTCGAGAAGATGGACGACGGGCCCGAACACATCTAAAACCCCAAAGACGCACAAACACAACCATCCCCGCCAGAATCCTTCGAAATATCCGCCACGGAGCGCCTAATCGCCCAACTGTGACTGGGAGTTACGGTTTATAGACGGATTTAGTGCATTTTGGACAACGATAGAGGGAGACAAACACCCCCCACCAGCCGCCTGGCCGGTAAGCCCTACCGTGACACCTAGAGGCCGTCGACGGCTCCTACAAAAACGTTTCCGCGTTGACGGGTAAAGTAAACGTTCCACTCACTCTCGGGTTCTTCTTCTCGCCGTTATATTCTCTCCGAAGTCTGGCGGCTGCGGTCGCTGGCGTCGGTCCCGCTGTGACCGTTCGTACTGGTCGAGCACCGGACTAATAGTTTTCTCCCGCTTTAGCAAGACTGGGCCCAACACAAAATGGCGGGCTATGAGCGCTATCGCGCATGCGCAAACACGATGCCCCAAAGAGGAAAGGGGCGTGGTCAGGCTGCGGCTGTGGGTGATGGGCGCCAGATTTGAATTCTCGTGTGGGCGTGGTATCCGGTTCCAGCGACGATTATCGTCGATAGAACTCACAGGGTAAATTGAATATTATTTCAGTGAGGAGAAAAGGTTGTACTCCCCCAAGATTGACATAAAAAATTTAAAATGACCTAAAGTTATTTTTTAAATCGACGTCATGAGGTAATAAGTACAATTCTGTTAAATTAGTCATTTGAGGGTTGTACTTTGTGCGTGTGGGCAGCCCCTCAACAAGTTTGAGATGGTATAGTCTTTAAAGGGTGTCAGCATACAGTAATCTACTACTGTATGCAACTGTGGACATTTAATGAGGTATTTCAATATACAAATAAGGACTCAATCCATATGGGGATCAGTACAGTTAATTAAAATTTAAATTAAATTAAAAAAACATTAATAAGGAAACACTGACTGATAAACATGAGCTGTTGGGATGATATTAACCTCCACTTCCTTGCAGCCTGCAGATTATACAGAGATGCTTATGTACTTCATGGATGTAGAAATGTTATTTGGAAAAACAAGTAAGATTTAGACTACATTATATTTTTTCATTTTCTGTAAGGGTTTATCCTAAGTATGAGTCACTGTGGGCTGGAACCTACACCTGCTGACGTTGGGCAGGAAGCTCAGCACACCCTGGACTAAACATCTGCTTCATCACAGGGACACATGGAAAGAAAACAATCACATTCATGCCCACGGTCAATTTAGAGTCACTTCTCCTGCATGTTTTTGATGGTGGCAGGAAGCCAAGTAACCAGAGGGAATACACACACACACACACACACACACACACACACACACACACACACACACACACACACACACACACACACACACACACACACACCTGTTACATCATACTAGTCTATGTGGAAAACCTGGCTCGGTAATTAAAAAAACAAGTTGTTTATTGTTTGTTCAGTTTTGCGTATTAGGTTTAGAGTTAACCGCTCTGGGAGGTAACCGGAGATAAACAAAATACTCTCTGCTAAATAAAAGAAATATTATCCACATTGTTAAATGATAAAATTAATTGTTGTTGTCTTAAGTTATGTTTGATAATGGAGTGTTTTCTAATCTCCGGTGTAAATGACGCATTTAGGTGTCTCAAACTGGGAATTTTATTGTCTGGTTTGAATATCAGGAATGGAATTTGGTACACATGCACTAAAGGGGAATTACAATTCAAGGTACACTCATATTTTTTTATTGTCTTTTTTATTTATTTTTTTATTTTACACTGCACTAGTTAAGGCTGTCCCTTCCAGCATACTAAAACATCTGTACTGCATATGAAATAAATAATTAATTCGTTATGTAACAGCAGAACATTTTGTCCATTCTGGCTTGTCTTTGCAGTACGTTCATAGCTTGTCGCGGCTCAGGATCCACGGGTGACACTGACATGTGTGCGGTCACTTTGTGACTCCCAGCGCTGGTGCCTCTTTTATTTCTTCCTCACGGTCTTCCTCTCGGAGGGGCGGGGCCTGAAAAAGGCGAGGCTCTGTTGTCCGGTCTGTCAGTCTAGCCGGCCTGACCACACCCCCTCCTCAGCAGAGCCACAGCCTGGCCCCGCCCCCCTGGTAGAGGCATTACATACTGCTGCTCCAGCTCTTAGCAACGGCGCCTCGGCAACAGAGCTCCACAGCAACAGCGTGCCGTGTCTCCCCGATGGAGCTGCCATTGGGCGGACCAGCGCTCAGGCACTACACCCAGAGCAGACCGAGACCCCACCGCCAAAAACTCAACTACCGTCCCAGCAGACCGCAGGTACTGTGAAGGGTGAGCACAGGGAGGGTTAGCAAAAAAAAAAAAAAGGAGTGTGAAGGAAAATGGAAGGAGTGAGTAAGAGAGGAGAGATTTAATAGGGTACAGAGGGGAGAGGCAGGGGGAAGGGAAGGACGGAGGGGGAGTGCTGAGAAAGATGCCGAGTCCCTGCTTGAATAAGGCAGTCCTATTGTAATGGTTCCTGGCTGTTTAAAGAAACCACACTTGGAATTTTCCCTGGATGTCTCCTTTAGATCTCTCGACAGAGATCCAGTGGCGTTAGCGTTTGCTTCAAAGGATTGAATGTGTGATCATCTCCATTTTCGATGGAGCTGATCAGGTTCTCACGAAGCTGTTTGGCAGCAGAACCATAGGCACTCCCTTGAAACCGGTGCCCAGGGAGATGAAATTCGAGCAATTCCCTCGACAAAATATCATGACTTGTGCTAATTTTGAGATCTGCAGTCAACATCCAGGTTTTTGTTGCCACTTGTGGGCACAGATGTCAATTTGATTAGAGTCATGCAACACTGCAAAGCTGCCATGTTATTATGTTAAAGAAATTTTTACTGTGCTTTAAATCTGTATGTAAAACCAGTGACACCCCCTCCACCCCCTCCTCATTTTGTACGTTACTGAGCAACTGACTCCCAGCCCCAGGAGGCTGGTTTGTAGCAAGACTAGATGAGAGATTCAAACCAAAATAGAGAATAGAGGCACAAGTAACACTAGTGCCAGAATGTGTGGGTTTTTCAGAGATGAGTCTTATGTAATGAAAAGTTTCATATAATGCAAGCTGATATTGAGCTTACGTTGTCTTAGTCTTTATGTACAATGCATTTTGTGTGTGGTGTGTGTGTGTGTGTGTTGTGTGTGTGTGTGTGTGTGTGTGTGTGTGTGTGTGTGTGTGTGTGTGTGTGTGTGTGTGCTAATTAGGAGACAATAATTGAGAGTGAAAATGAAGTCCTTGAGTTGATGGGGAGAGTGGATGAAGGAGTTGAAGAGTTCTTTACTAAAAGAGTCCTTCCCACTGATGCACTGTGAGTATCACCAGCTGTCACTTTATTGTCTTTTGACATTGAGCTGGCCTAAACGTATGCTATATAACCAAACAAACACATTATTTATTTGGGATATGATCCTTCATCTAGGACTACTCAAGATGAGGAATCTATCATAGTTCACGAAGTTGTCCCTGCCAGCTCTGTCCCTTGTCCACCCCAGACGAAAACACTCAGGAGGAAACTTGGTGATTTCTTTACACTCAAAAAGAGACGAGGTCTAAAATCAGAAACCAGCCAGGAGGGCCGTCCCAAAAAGGCCTCCATTGCTGATTTCATTCGCCCGCTCAGAGAGGTCGGCAGAGCCGATAAAGAGAAAGATAAGGACAGAGTGAAGGAGCATGACAAGGAGAATGAAAAGGAGAAAGCGAAAGAACATCCCATCGCTGTTGCTGGAGACACAGCTGATCAGGAGACACCTGGTGCCCCCCCGATGAGGGGTGAAGGAGCGCCTCCCCGTAGAGCACTCAGAGAGGGGAAGTCCCAGTCTCTAATTCTGCTGTCTGGCTCGTCAGCAGCAGGAACCACTAATGCCAGAAACACTGCAAAGGTGAGTGTCAGCGGACTCTGGGTGATAGATCTGCACGTTGAAGTCAAAGCTCACATTACTCTGCTGTGATTTCAGAAACAGTTTGAAGGACAGCATAGTTTTGAACAGAAACTCCATCTCATGCTTCAGCGCATTGGAGTTTCCAAAGCTCAGCCAGGAGAGACACAGGTGTGTGGATGTCTGGTTTTTAGATATGTGTTTTGCATTTAAGTCTTTAAAATGTATGAATACTTGTTTTATTCTTGCAGAATCAGGAGGGAGAGATGAAAAAAGCGGAATCTGAAGGTATATCCTCTGATCTATATGGATAATTTAAAGTTGTCTCACTTAAATTATTCTTTATTAATTATTAGAAATTTTTGGACATGAATTTGTTTTTGTTTTTCGAATCAATTCCTCTTGTAATTTATGATATTTTGGCCTCAGGTACCATAATTGACAATAAACCTGAGGCACCCTCAACTTTTACAAAACCACGAACAATGTCTGCATCATCAGGTGAAACTCAAACACTTGTCAAATTCACCAACTCATGGTTTCCGATGAGACAAACAATTTGCACGTTTGTTTTTGCTTTTTTTAGATACCAGACATCAAATTCGTGCAAGTGTGTCAGCACACGAGTCAGCAGGGAAACCCGCTTTGCTTCCCAAGCCAGTTCTCAAGCCGGGTCCCCCTCCCACAACATCTGGTCGCAACACACCGGAGAACGAGCTAGCCGAAATACAGGAAGGGGACTCAAACACTCCCCCTGAACAGAGTCCAATTGCAGCTCCGTGCCTCTCTTCCTCGACTGCCCCCCCTACTACTACCAGTCCTACTCTACTGACAATCTCGAGCTCGGTCCCAGACTCAACTAATGTCTCGACTTCCCCTTCGAGTACTGTACTGACCTCTGACACAGAGATATGCACTGATATTAATGCTACTGCATCAGCCACACCTACAAAAGTTACAGAGCTCAACGACAAACCCTCTACCCCCGAATTTAAAGCTACTACTACTGCTACTATTACTACTACGACTACTACTACGATGGAACTACCAACCACTAGCTCCCCGACAACCATTACGAGCCCAGCAACACCCACAGAATTCCCCACCACTGTCTCACTTGTGTCCGCTGCCTCTGAGTCCGTTCCTCGAAGTCATTCGGACACGTCCAACCCTACCACAGTCACTCTGCCTTCTGTTCCCACCTCAGAAACTGTTTCTGTTCCTTGCGATGAAAGCCCAATTTTCACATCAACAAATCTACCAACTAGATCAACTTTTCCAGAGCCAAATGGTGTTGTCTCAGTTGATGCCACTCTCCATGCTTCTGCTTCTGTTGTCGCCACAGATTCTTTTTCCCCTACCATTACGTCAGATCCGTGTGGTACTACGACTTCAGTTACTGAATCTAGTGATGATGTCGCTTCTGACACCACTAGTGTTGTAACTTTAGTTTCATCAGTAATTAAAGCAACATCTCCTTCTTCTGACTTAGTTGATATCGCTAAACCTGAATCCCCAATGGTCTCGTCCTCCTCCCTGGTTTCCTCAGCCCCTCCTCCCTCCAGTTCCACCTCTGATACCACAGCCACTGCAAGCCCGACATCCACCAATGATGTGGAGTCTGTCTCTGCTTCTGCCGTTAGTCAGACAGCCATCCCTAGTTCTGCTGATATCTCTTCTCCCTCCACTTCCTCCAGTGAAACAAACCCTACAGACACCACCACGACCACCACTAGTTTAAACCGTGCAGATACCACTTCCACCACCAGTTCAGCAACTGCAGCTGCAATTAGCTCCCCACTCCAGACTGACTCAGACCCACCTTATCCCAATGACACCGATACTGCCCCAACACCAACGATCTCTAGCCTTCCCCCTATAGTTAACTCAAGCTCTACTGACCAAGTTAGCAGTCCAGCACTATCTTCACAGGTTTATCCTGAAGAAAGACCCTGTTTGGAGCCAGCAAAAAAGGCCACAGGTAAATTTTGACTTGTGCAATATGATATAATTTATGCTTGAACGGATGGATATCTTTGTGATTATCGTGATTTTTCTATCTCAACAGCAGATGAGGCGTTTGAGGTGGTTCAAACGGTCAAAGAACTGGAAACAGATGAGAGCAAGAGAGTTGGCAACGTTGGGAATGAGAATGAGAAAGGAAAAGATATATCAGCTTCTGTCGACAGCGCAGAGATTCTGAATGAAGTGCCAGAGGAAAGTGTGAAAGAAGGAATGAAAATAGAATTGGTAATGGCTGAGCCTGCATCAGGGAAAGATGGTGTCCCGTCGAGCAGTGAGAAGGTAATAGAGGATCATAAACCAGAAGAAACCAAGACAGTGCATGAGAAGTAATTGAAAAATAAATGAATTGTTAAAATACGGGACCAACTACTGTGACGGGTGCAGGAGAGGCCACAGTAAAGGATACAGGGGGTGTGGGATAGATGATCCATGGCACTTCCTACAGGGACCACCATGTTACAGCAGCACACCACACAGGGTGTGCCACTGGACCAAAGAACTGAGATCCCCTTGTTGTGATGTAATCAACAAATCCAGCAATGTGTTTGTCCTTTTTTTAAATTATGTTTGAACTTTTGCATTGCACGTATGATTATGTACCATAAGACAACTACTGTGGTAAACCACACCATGTTTACAATAGATGGATAAGAGACATAGTTATGACTATTAAATGGAATATTGAACAGACTGAGTCATTTTTTATATTGATTAAATACTTTGTACTTCACTCAAGATACACTTACCAACTCTTTTTTGATGCAATGTGAAGACCAAGTGTTGCTACTGAAAGCCCAGGAGAACGTTAGCAGGTAGACCTACATTTGTCTATTTATTTATGTACAGTTCCAACTACTGCTGCTGTCAAGAACCAATTTAAAGGTGAAAAAAATAACACTTGTCTGAAGCATTCGGGGTTTAAAATGTCTTGTATATAGATGCATATATTCATTACAGGTAATGTTAGTAAAATGATATATAGTACTCTGAAATCACTGGCATTTGCAGAGGTTTGAAATTTGCGGATTACAAATGGTATTTCTTAATTTGATTTCTATGCCGCTTATTCAAATGTAACAAACCTTAACAATTAATGTTGAAATAATTATTTTGAAGATATTTTGAAATACACTGACATCCCCATCCCAAACTAAAGCTTAAATTGGTTTAATTTGCTTTTGCAATGTTTTCTGTTGAATTTATCAACAAACTTGCAAAAAGGTGTTTGTTTTCACGAGATAAAATGAACTCCAAGTTTCTATTGAAAACCAGAGTGGAATACATCACATAATGCACTACTCATCTTGACTTTGCAGACCCCGTCAGCCCAACATTACTGGCAAATAGAAACCTTTTGTTACTGTGGGTAGGAAATGGTGAAACATTCAAAGAAATGGAACGAGATTTTATTTAAACACTACATTTTCCTCCTTGATTATGACTATGACTATCAATTTTTTATCTGATTTGATAAATCCAAGCAAAATCCATGTCATGTGACAAAACTTACTGTGCCTCATCCACACCAGCAGGAGGCGCTGGAAGGACGCGTCACATAGAAAACCCTAACTTAACCTGGAAGAAGAAGGCAGAGCAGCAGCGACTCCAGGGGAATTGTTGTTGATTTCCTGTAAAAAATTTCTGCAAAGATATTCCAACGAGCTTCAAAACCACCTTCCACCCGAGATAAAACACATTTCCAGGAGGATTCGGTCCTGTCGTGCGCTCTCTGGAGATGTCGATCGTCCCTCCCAGTCGCTCGTCCACCGGCTGGCCGCGCGGTAGTGCCGTTCAGTTCGGGAACAAATACATCGGCGGGCCCGCGAAGCCGCTCACGCTGGAGAGGACCATAAACCTGTGAGTTCTAAAACACAGATGGTTTCCGTTTGGTAAATAAATAAACCTGCTGGTAAACGGACACCGACAACCGACACTCAAACGTGACGCTCGTTCATTCATCTGGATGTAGCCTTTTAAGCTAATGGTTAGCTCCGCAACACATCGGATGTCCCACTGAACGGACTGTTACTGACGGGCTTTGGTGTTCCAAAGGAATTGATTTGCTTATAATGAACATGAGACTAATTATAAAATCAGGAAAATGTGTGGAGGGTTTTAATCTCTAAGAATACAGTATTGTTTGTTCTGCTAAAAATCACATGATTTCTTTGATAAGTTCAAATATTATCATTGCATTTTCATTTTGAGCTGCAGAAATCCATTAATTTTAGATCAGAGTTGTAATATTAGTTGGATCAACTAAGACTTAGCAGGTATGGAATCAGTTAGTTTTCAGGTTTTCTGCTCAATACCTGTGGATTGTTTGTGTCATTGTCATTCATGAAACTGAGGAACTCTCACTACACTAACCCGTCTTTCGCATTTTTAAAAATTACATTACTGTACATGAATACACATATTAAATAGTCAAAAGTTATTGTAGAAAATGATGAACACATTTACTGTTTCTTTTACGTCATTTTTAGTCAACTGACTTGATTGCATAATTTAATTTGAACTATGAAATGTCATAACATAGTGAGAAATGTCTCTGCAAGTTCTCAGATCCCTTATTTATAAGTTGTTTGTTTTTACATTAAAAAATTAATGAATTAATAAATTAGATGAATTATGTGTGCTTTTCTAGACTTCGGTTCAGGCATGAGATGCATGTTGGAAGACAGTAATTTATTTTCTGGGAAATTCTGATTAATAAGAGTTTTCAAAAAGGACAATTTTCTGTTGTTTACTTAAAGTTAACCACAATAATAATAATAATAATAATAATGTGTACATTCCAGCTGTGTTTTGGTCATACTCCCTGACCTTCATGTGTGTCTTCGTACCTCAGATATCCTCTCACAAACTACACATTTGGTACCAAGGAGCCTCTGTATGAGAAGGACAGCTCAGTGGCCGCCCGATTCCAGAGGATGCGGGAAGAGTTTGATAAAATGGGAATGCGAAGGACAGTGGAGGGAGTTCTTATCGTTCATGAACACAGGCTACCTCACGTGTTACTGCTACAGCTGGGCACCACGTTCTTCAAACTGTGAGTCTTTATTGTGAAATATTGCTCAGCAGTTTGAAGCAATGTCTGACCGTTGTCTTTGCTCCAACAGACCTGGGGGAGAATTGAGTCCGGGTGAAGATGAGGTGGAGGGTCTGAAACGCCTGATGACCGAGGTGACCCGCATCACGGCTCAGTTTAAGCATCTTGCTGCTGTGAAGGTGTCTGACTCTACATGAACTAACATGTGTTTGAATATTAGATCCTTGGACGACAGGATGGCGTGAAGCAGGACTGGGTGATTGATGACTGTATTGGCAACTGGTGGCGCCCCAATTTTGAGCCTCCACAGGTGAGTAGAGGATTTACATAATCAAATTAATGAAAAATAGTTATATTAAATGATAAATATTCAATGATATGTCAGTGTGTTTTAGCAGCCAGTGTCTACAAAATATGTTTTTATCATTTGGAAATTAAATTCTTTTAGGATTATGAGACCTGTGGTCACATTTACTGTTGGTACGACTATAAAATTATAAAACCTTCTTTCTCTTTCAAAATCTTTCTTGATTGATGTAACTTAATTTATTTAGATTCAAATGACTGGTGAGAGGGACTTGTCTTATATTTGTTTAATTCATAACTAATGTGTAGCAGAAGGCAGGAATTTGATGAGTCAGTCATCATGTGGCTCATTCCTGCTATTTTGAACTGATTGTGAGTCTTCTGTCTTGCAGTATCCCTATATTCCAGCTCACATTACCAAGCCTAAAGAGCACAAGAAACTATTCCTGGTTCAGCTGCAGGAAAAAGGTCAGTATGAATGATGTGTGTCTTGTGAAATGTATTTGAACATTAAAATCTGCTCGAGAAAAAGGTATGAGGGTGTCATAGCTTCTGATCCCATCTGTGATTCATTTTTCTGCAGCGCTGTTTGCCGTTCCCAAGAACTATAAACTGGTGGCAGCACCTCTATTTGAACTGTATGACAATGCTCCTGGATATGGACCAATCATTTCCAGTCTACCGCAGCTGTTGAGCAGGTATTTTATATTTTTAAGCCCTCATCAGAGTTCCTGTCTGCACAACCTTCCTCCTTTTTGAAAAAAATTTTTTTTTTATTCATTCAGCTTTTTTTATTACGAGTCTTTCGACGAACTGAATTCTTAAGTAAAAATTATTGTTCTTTTTTTAGGTTCAACTTCATTTATAATTAAGTGCACTGGACAGAGGTACGTCTGGTTGTCTCTGTGAGTGCAGCCCTGTCGGACTGAAGATGAGAGACAATTTGATGAAAAAAATGTCTCATCTTTGATTGTCACAAAAGAAAAGCTTGTAATGTCAGGTATATTGACATTTTCACAGGGGTGTTGATACTGTTAGAAGAAAAGGAAATTGTCGTGTTTATGTTCTTTTTTTTATCTTGAGAAACTAATTTTTTTTGTAGTATTCAAGTCTGTTGCAGTGTGACTAAGAAACTGGTTTTATGTCCTCGGAGAAGGCCCATGTTTGATTGAACAAACTACATAATTGATTTTCCTGTTATTTTAACCTGTAACAATGCTTTTTTTTAAAATAAAGAAATCCTTTTGAGTGTGTTTTTATAAAATGTAGAGTATGTGGTTGGTTACATGGTGCATGTTAAAAAACTGTTAACAGTGTGTGGAAAACTATCAAAAGTATTTCTGATGACAGTGAAATTGGTGTGTTTGAAGGGTGTTTACATGATTGCCTTTGTGAGGCTGATACTTGCAAGCTGAGATCTTGCTAAC
Source organism: Antennarius striatus (assembly GCF_040054535.1). NCBI lineage: Eukaryota > Metazoa > Chordata > Actinopteri > Lophiiformes > Antennariidae > Antennarius > Antennarius striatus. Next base: position 21,212,682 of record NC_090776.1, on the reverse strand, counting down.
ATTGTCAACAAATGTTCAATGCTGGGGCACGAAGTGAAATTAACAATAATATTTCAGCCAAAATAAATATTTGTCCGTGCTGAAATCGGAAGCATTTCAACCTGGACCTTGATCAGTGTGTCCTGTCGTAAAAAGTTGTTTCGCCTTGAATTTCCAACGAAAGATTGAAATAGTTTGTTAATAACTATCTAAAGCCTCTTTAAAAGCAATCCAAATATAAAATCAGTTTTCATGTCTGCAAACGTTAATTATTGAATCAAGTTATTCAAAAGGAGAGAAGGATCTAAATTGACAACTTATGAAAGTTACTGATCTGGTTGATGTAAAATCAGGATATGTAGTTTGGGTGTTTGAGAATGAGATTTAAATTCATTCTTTCCCCCATTCTGCCTTCAAGTCCGTACGCAGGGCAAAAAAACAAACAAAAAAAGTGCGAATACGTCATTCATGCGCGACGGATGAACCATTCGCAGCGACTCTCGTAACTCCTGTCAATGTGGTAGAAGTCGGACTGAATCTGTGCATGAAGCCGGTGTGAACCAGCCGACACCACCGCTGACGTCCCGGCGCCATGGCCTCCAAGCGGCAGCGGGGCGACGGCGACAAGACCGCGAAGAACCGGAAGAAAAAGCCCCGCGAAGAAGCGGCGAATCTCAGTTCAGTTTTAGGAGACGAGCGGGTGAAGGCGGCCGTGAAGGAGGCGTGGAGCCGCAGGACTCAGTTCAGCCACGGTCAGTTTCATTTTATGTCATAGTACTTACTTACTGCAACAGCAGAAACAAAAACGTTAAAATCCCTGATGATGTGCACATTTTATGTTTTTAATTGTCCAGTTGTCCATGTTGGGTTTATGTAATACACATCTGTCAAACTCAAGGCCCCGGGGCCAAATGTGGCCCTCCACATCATATTATGCGGGCCGCGAGAGAATAAAAGGTCAGAATGTGCTTTGACAAAAAACAAACAAACATTTCCCACAATGCAGTAATTAAGACCATTTTAACTTTGAGAAAAACATTGTGAACAAAGTTAATGTCCTTACTTGTGTTTGATGGTTTTTTTTATTATTCTCTTGGATAGTTTGATCCTTGATTGATGGAGTTCTGTGGGTTTAATAACCTGACAAATTAACAGGATTTATGTTATAACAGAGAAACAAGCAAACACTTTTTTTTTGTGTAACTGTAATGTTTGTAACTTGAATAAGTAATAAATTCAGTTATTTAACATTACAGAGTACTGTAGTTACATTTACTTTACATTTAGTTGTATTTAGTTACATTTGTGAGTTACATCTGGCTATTTAAGGACAGCCATTATGCCGATGTGTCCCTCTGTGAAAATGAGATTGACACCTCTGGTTTAGTAGATCCTGTGCATAAGCACAGGATCATCGTGTCCTGCACACTGATGATCGTGTGTCACTTGTTTCTAGGAGATCTGGAGTTGGACTGCCAACCCTTCCCTCACTGCATCATTAGGAACTTCCTAAGCAGCGAGGCTTTCGTAGAGAACCTGCAGAGAGAACTGCTGGAGCTCGGTTTTCACAACAAGTCAAACGATCTGTACAAATTTCAACAGGTTGCTGATCAAGCAGATGTTTTTACTGATTTATTTCAGTGGTTGTTGGTGTTTTATTTACGTTACTGTGTTTTTGTTCCGTACAGTCAGATGACTTGAAGAAGAGAACCGAGCCACATATCTCAGTACTGAGGTACCAGCATCACTTTATGTTGATGTGCATCACCCTGTATCCATGTGCATCACTCTGTGCCATGTAGGGCCCACCATACTTGTTTCGCCTATATAAATAATTCAATGAAATAAGTAATTTAATATATTAAAGTTAAATAATTAAATTTTATATTGTTTTATTTACATGAAATAAATTATTTTTCTGAATTAAATACAGTAGTAAAATAATTTTTACGCCTTGCAGTTGTTGAGGGCCAAACTCTTTTATGTGATAGTTTTCAGATGTCATCTGCATTAGTACCACTCCTGGTTTATGCCTATTTTAAAAACATTTCGAAATGACAGACACAAATCATGCTGTACAATACTATAGATTTATCAAAGTATAAGAATTTATATTCAGCCCCAAAGATTAAAATCAAACTGAATAACATTTCAAAACTTTGTAGTGTAAATCATAAATAAATCCCTTTCCGTTGTCAGTTTCACTAAGGATATTTTTTTGGAATCCACTAACACATTTTGACTATAAATATTATATAAATCAAATTATCTTTAACTCTTGGTAAAAAATGAAAACTCAAAACATTCTCATTTAACATGAAAGATCCACAAGAAACGTCTGATTATCTGTTCATCTTTATTAAAATGATCACACAGTTTATCGCCACACATTAATAACACAGCTATAACACATTTTGAAAGCTTAAAAGGAACGACTTTGTTTTAATCAAACAGTTCTCCCTGTTTACCAACTGGCCAATATGGAATTGAAAATACAGGAGAGTGGATTTTTTTTTTTTTTTAAAGAAGGATATTAACCAACATGATTAAATAAATGCCTGGAACTCCCCACCAGCTGGAGAATTTTTCAGTTTAGGGCATGTGATCTGTCTCCACCAGGTGGAGACAGATCACATATCCTAATTATTACTGAGATATGTAAATTTCTTTTAAATTCATTTAGTCTTGTTGACTCTGAGCAGTGGTAGCATTAACATTTGACATGTTATGACAATCAAGAAGGCAGAATTGATACTGATTTACTTGCACTGAATCATCTGAGATGCTTTGGTGATGATTTTACAAGCAGCAGTAAGAGCTGCAAACCTGCCAAAACATTTATTGTCTGACTCAGGTCCAGAGCATATTAATATGTTGATGTATAAATCAAGACTAAAGCGCAAGACAAGACTTTAATTACTCAGAGTGAAAAATAATTGACAAATCTCACATTCACTCCAACATAATTAAATACAAAATATTTAATGAGCTGTGTTTACAGGGGTTGAACATCTAATTTCTTTTAAATATGTAGATATACAGTGATTATTGGCTGTACTATACCTGCTGAGTGAACACAGCCTTTGAAAAAATAAATACCGTGATTAGATGCACAATAACAGCCTCCTCTTGTGATCATCTATTATTTATGTCGCAACAAAATGTCATGGTAGGTTTGAACAGTTGAGAACTCCATTGGTGTGCTGAGGCCTTTACCAGGCTGAAGGCTCAGCTTGATTGTCATTATAAATGAGATGCACTGAATGCAATTTCAATCCATCTGTTTTCAGGACCGTTCTGTTTGGGTGTTTCCGCTCCTGGCTCGGGGAAGTGTTGGGGGTTGAGCTGGAGACGACAGTGGACGTGTCATGTGCGAGATATGAATACACGGGTGAGCCTGAGTGTGTTTTCAGCCTCTTTAAGACAGGTTGTTGTTGATTTATCTCCTGTATGCTTCTATTATTCCGCCTTTGTTCTAGATGTTCTTTTGTGTCATGATGATGAATTGGAGGGAAGGCGCGTCGCTTTCATCCTGTATCTCGTGCCTCCGTGGCAGAGCAGCGATGGGGGAACCCTCGACCTTTACTCCACTGATAGTAAGAATCCTTTTTCTATGTGTGTTCATTATTTTAGATGATGTTGTATAAGTTTCACCTTTTTCTTTTATTCTTCTTCCTCATCAGGTAATTTGCAGCCTCAGACTATCATGAAGTCGCTTGTACCATCTTTAAACACGCTCGTCCTTTTTGAAGTTTCTCCAGTCTCCTTTCACCAAGTAAGAATTGCTGCTCCCTTAATTTTTTTTCATGATGCACGCAGCTGTGATTGCAGATTGATGATGTTTGTCACGTCTATCAAGGTGTCTGAGGTTCTGACGCAAGACAAGCATCGTCTGTCTCTGAGCGGCTGGTTTCATGGACCATCTTTGCAACGTCCTCCTCGCCACACGGAGGCCCCCATCCCTCGAAACCCACACCTACCAAGAGATGTGAGTTTGTTTTAAGGGTACAGTTTCATTAAAGTAGTTTATCAGGAATTGAAATTGAAATATTGATTTGCTTTACGGAGTCAGATGAGAAGAAACGGCATCTCATCTGTTTGACAGCAACCAAGTTGACTCAACTTAGAGTGAAAAAGATGATAAATCTTTGTCAAAATGTAAAATAAATCCTTCTATAAATTATGAATATTAAGACCTAGCTCTAAATGTAGCATCAGTTTATTCTGCACAAAGACCAGAAGAAAAAAATGGACAAATTTCAGCAACAATTGATCTTTTTGTATTTGTCTCAGGAAACTGTGCTGCTGGAGTGGATCAATCCTGTCTACCTGGACATCAGCTATCAGGAGCAGATTCAGGAGGAGTTTGAGGACAGTTCAGAAATTCAGCTGAAAGATTTTCTCAAGGTACAGTATTTTGTGCACCTAAAAGCCTTTGATTTTCTCAAAAACCTTATAATTCAGTTCGCCTTGTGTATGAAAAACTTTTTGAAATAGGCTGTTCATTGAAGGTGCGTTTTATAATCCAGTGCACTTTATAATCCAGTGCGTTTTATAATCCAGTGCACCTCATATATGAATTTCTTTTCTAAAATAGGCCATTCGTTGAGGATAAGCCTTATAGTCTGGTGCGCCTTACAGTGCGGAAAATACTGTAATTGTTTGGTTGTGTGTTTCAGCCTGTACGTACACTCTTGTTTCCTGATCATGTGACTGTCCTCAGGAGGAGAAGTTCAGAGAGGTCAGAGAAGCACTAAGACTCACCCAAATTGAGTGGATGAAGAGGGGTCCACCCAATAAGAGGTAGGAACTGTTCCACCCTTCATCAGGGAGGTCATGTGATCGTCCATATTCATTTAGTACACAAGTATCTTTAAATTTTTACAGGGGTGATATTTGGTGCTCTGCTGAACCAAATTCTTCTCCTCATACGCTTTTAGATGCTATGAAGTGGCCTCTCTGGACAGCCTGCCACAGTGTGTGAGTGCATGCTGGGAGCTGCTGCATTCAGAGGCTTTTTTCCTGCTTCTCTCCAACTTCACCGGCCTTCGACTGCACTACCTGTGTCCGGCTGACGATGATGACGGTGCGGATAAGAAAAAGGCAGAGGATGACACACGTGAAGGAGAATCCTCACAATCAGCACATGCAAGCAGGGACGATGGTATGTGTGTGTGTGTGTGTGTGTGTGTGTGTGTGTGTGTGTGTGTGTGTGTCGGTTTTATCAGTCCACACAGCTGAGTGTGTCCTTTTCATCACTTATTTGTGTTTCTCAGAGCTGAGCACACCTTTATGCAGTGGTGAGCTGCGTCGATGGACTCATGGCAGCTACACACTCCTGCATGATGCTGAAGCTGCACGGGCGGAGTACGCCCTTGATCTCGTCTTACCTTTTTGTGGTACAGGTGAGTCTAAAGACACGCACGCACGCACGCACCTCAATATGGCGACTGATTCACCATTTATCCTTCATAGATTGGCAGTCAGAGTTCGGAGGCTTCACCTGTTATGTGGCGAATGAAGAGGATGAGGAAGTGAGTGTTGATTCCAGTATAAATTTAAACGTAGAAAGGATAAATATGATACAAGACATGTGTGCTTCACACTTCAGTGGTTGTCGTTGCTTTGGTGTCATCCTCATCACAGCTTCTGACAGTCTATCCAGAGGACAATTCCCTCGCCCTGGTCTACAGGGACAAAGAAACCCTCAAATTTGTCAAACATGTCAACCACAGAAGCTCCACGGATTCATCCAGCACTTCTACCTGCAGAACACTGTATGACTTCTGCTTTGTGTACTATGAATAAATACTTATTCTTCATACTTTATACTGTGTGTGTGTGTGTGTGTGTGTGTGTGTGCGTGTGTGTGTGTGTGTGTGTGTGTGTGTGTGTGTGTGTAGACTCACCTACATCGCAAAAATCATCTGCTCATTCTCAGCCAACTGCAGTTTTTTTTTCCTGTGGTGAGATTTTCTAGGATTTTCCCAGTTTTCTAGGAAGACTACTGACTTAGGTTTAATTGATATTTTCCTTTCCCTAAAAGGATTTTATCATGTTCATTTCATGAATATTACAATTGTCTTTGCAGCCCTCAGCATATGATAAGTGAGAATGAATGAGGCAATCCTGTCCCAGACTTTCTTTCTTGCAGATCAGAATAGAGAATGTTAAAGAATCAATTAATATTGACCCTCTTGGTCCAGCTCTCAATGAGTACAGTGTGGTTCACTTGAAGGACATATTTTGTTCATGGCAGAGAAAGCTGTTTGCTTAAATTGTAAGATTACAGTACTGTATTGCGTTATAGTGGAAAAGTGCCTCATGGAAAGGAATTTTACAGGTATTTTTTGTTGGAGCAGGATGTCACAACCATAATTGCATGTACAATACATATAGAATTATGTAATTTGAGCCAGATTTATCAATATTAAAAATTTTCAGCAATTATTTACAGAAATGCATTTTCTAGTATTGTACAACCCAGTCAATGTAAGTTACATGTTTGAATCCTTAAAATTTTTACAATAAAATTAATTTAGCTACTCGTAGAAATGCACTAATGGCGATACTGGGACTGTAAGTCCTAATATTTCATAGTTAATTAGTAATTCATTCAGTTCTATTAAAAAATTGCAAATAATTACTTGCTAGTCACAGGAATAATCACTTTAAACGTCATCTTTAAATTGTTTTGTCAAATTCAACACTCATATTGTAAAAAAAGAAAATAACACTCATGTGCGTACGATTTAGTTTCAGGATTCACATGATAAAAAAAGTTATTGAATAACCTTAGATTGATTGCCTAATCGATTAATTGATCACTTACTATTTTATATTTTCTAGTAATAGAAGTTCCTAAATGTCATTGAAAAAAAAGAAACTTCCTTCCTGCAATGAGTTTTAGCCATGGCGAGCTGTTCTTTCCGACCAATCAGAGCGTGTTTTTGATTTCTGATCAGCCAATGGGAGGCCAGAACTCAATGACTAGGTCAGTGGGTGTGGCTCGACAGTAGGAAGCGTCAACGAACAACATAAGAAAGTTTAGAGGTAAGTTTTGAATCGATTATAACTTGAGATTACGTTCCCGTTAATCGGTAGAATGAGATTTCAGGAACACCAGGGGCTGCGGCGTTTAGTTGTCAGGTAAAAACTCAGCTGTCCTGTCGGTCAAACCCGGGATTCCCGACAGTGTGACTACAGTACGGATCATCCATCGAATACTTGATATCTTTATGCTAACAACACATTTACAAACGTGTAATCCATTAAACAACGATTATTGGCGTCAATTGGTTGATCAAAGTATAAAACCAGTATCAAATCTCGCTAAATATATAATTTGTACCAGTACAGGTAACTAGCTATCTTCACGTGTTCAAACTCTAAATGTTCTGTACCCTTCATCTCACTTCACAACAACAATTCATTCAACAACTTCTTTTGATGCCTCCTACCAGCCTTGTGTCTGTGCACCTTTAGAAAAGGAGTGTGTTAAATTATTAAATTACAGCTTTTACCTGTTTTCCTTTTCACAGTTTTCCTGTTAACTCTAATTTTAAGGGTTTTTTGTTTTTTGTTTAGACTTTATTTTCCTACTTAGTTTCATATTCACTGCAAACTGAATGGATGTTGTCTGATGGTTTTGATGTCAGACAAATCTGAACCAGTGTGAATATACTGAGTGACATAATACATTATGGGATGTCTGTCATGTAATATATGTAAAAGAATGATCAACATTTTATGAAATTAATGATAGATCAAAAAATAATTAAGAGATTTGACTGGCACTGAAATCATGGTGGTAGCTATTACCTCATCACAAAAAAGTGTAATTGCTCACATGTAACAGTGTGTGTGAATAATATTTATTATTATTATTAGTTTATTTAAATATTAGAAAAGCTCTCCAGGAAATACTAAAGGTTGCCTTTTGGCAGCTAAAGCTAAATGCTATATTTTAAGCTCCTGATGATCACTTAATCCTCATACAGCTGCTGAACAAATCTCACAGTGGACTTCCAGAGTACCAGTAGATAGGATAGCGTATAATTACATGCTGGATAAATTGTGTACATGCTGTAGACCCGACAGCCAAGCAAGCCATGTATTATTGGAATATGGGGGCATGTATATAATCCAGCTCAAAGGATGCTCTTTCCAAGAAGAGCGCTCAGCGTGCTGTGCATGGACACAACAAACGCTAAGGGTGATCCAGTGGGCTTCAGCGGTTCATTCAGAATGCAGGAGTTAGGGGCTGACTGGGAGAGGGGAGGCCTGAGATTAAACATGTTTTTATGTAATGAAGGTTTTATAAGGCTGGGATGAAAATGTTCAAGTCAAGTTTGGGCATAGCAACTAGGGGCCACTAGAAGACAAGTGGTTTTAAAGGTCTTGGCGTAACACTTTGACTGAGAGATTAATTTAAACATGATCTTTTTTCCATCAGATGAATGGGGAAAAATTTGCAATAATTTTGTCAAACTAATGGTAGTTCACTACAAGAATTGTGTAACTGACACAAGGTTTTATGAAAACACTCAATTTTTTAGACTGCAGCATTTCAGAAAATCATTAAAAGTTAAACTAAATTTAACAGTCTTGTTAACAGTCTTGTTAAATTTGACCAACAAATTAAATATATTCAACTTACAACAATACAGAATGGCATATGTTCACATTTTAAAATAATATTACACCAAATCGTTGTCTATCATGTATTTTGATGTCAACGATAAACCTCTCAAACATCAACTGCAGCTGAAAGGAAAAGGACATTTATTACTTGAATAGATGAATTCCGTTGACACACAACTGTAAAATATCAAGCACAATCATGAATATATGGCTCTAATCTATTGTTGGTTTTAGTTTTATCTCATGATATCATCATCTCAAATGGTTGCAGTGTTACGTAACAACGACTGAAAAATCCCCAGAGTTAGTTGTGAAAAGAACAAAAAAAGCTGTCTCTAATATTAATGTTGGTTCTACTGATGAATCCCACGAACAGAGTACAGATGGAATTAAAATATAGAGCGGTGATTTGGATTGAACAATTCAATTATTGCTGGATTCATAATACATGTGATTAGAAAAGGATGCAGAGATGTACCCATAATGCTTCAAATACACTCATAAATAGATGTTTTGCTCTTTATAGTTGAATTTGACTGTTTGGATCATGATAGTCTTTAACCTTCACAGCTCTCAACCTAAATTTGAACAGCGTGCACAATCATCTTAACAGAATAAACTTTGTAGGAAGCCTATGGACACCCAATACAAATAAGCACCTTTGTTCGATTGCCTTATATATAATGTTGTGAGTACGAGAATCATGCACAAATAAAGTGGAAATAATTATGACCTGGTCTTTGCATATTGTCAAGCTAGAAATCACTCAGAGATCGATATCTCCTCCGATACCAACGTCATCGTCACTAAAACCTGAACATTTGCAAAATAATTTTCTCATGCGATAGACTTTATCAGAACTTTCTGTGAGCGCTCAGACACCTGAAAGAAGCGATGGGTGTTTTTATTAGTGTGCACAATGCGTTCATTCCCTGTAAATGCTGACTCAGCGCACCCAGGTCCTAGCAAAGGACAGGTTTTCTTATGCTAATCTCCAATTATTCCTCTATCATGAGATTATTATGGCCCATCTGGTAGCTCCATTAGCAGTCACATCTACGTCAAAATGTCATCAACTATTTAAAAATATCTTACGGGGGTAGAATCAGTCATACAAAGGCGATCACATGACCTGTTGCAGCTTTCTTCTAGGACATTATCGTGTCTCCTGATGTTGGTTTGCTCACCACTGAAATTGTGACCCGTGTGTCTCGTTGTGTGTGTTCAGAGGATGGCAGATAAGACTGTGGATTGTGGGCCGTGGACAGGATGTGCTGTCATGTTCCTGCAGTCTCTCTCCCCCGCTGTGAATCTGCTCTCTCTCTACAAAGACCCGCAGGAGGGAAAGTTCATCATTTTCAAAGTCATAAAGCTGACACTCATAGGTGAGCTCTCGATTCAGGCTCTATCGGTGCGAAGAATGCTAATTAAAACCAAAGTCAAACATTTATTCCCCCTGGACAGATTCTGCAGGAGGTCTGGGTGGTTATGAGATACTCAAAGTCCACGACGCTGATCCCTTTCTGGGGGTGGAGGTGAAGTTTGTGGATGTGGGGGTATGTCAGCAGTTCCTTGAAAGCTACAGCTCTGGAGCAGTGCACCAATCCCTCTCTCAGCACTCCTGCCGACTCCTCGCTCTGTCCCAAGAGCTCCGAGTGGAAACCCAGCTGAAGGCCAGCACACACATCCTGGATCTCCACCTGGACAAGCTGGAACTGTGTCTACAACATATTCACCTGTCACAGGTAATGTGGGCGCATGATTTGTGATTTAACTCCATGTTTGTTACAATGACAGTACTCTCTACTACCAACGTGGGTTCTCTCGGTGATGCACCGACAGTAATGGTTGGTAACTGGAGTTGTTATCTCAACATAAATCGGTAAACAGACTCTGTGATGGCTCAGAGCTCTGCTGCATTATATGAGAAAGCCAATCAGAACGCAGCACCTGCTAAAAATGAGTGTGTCACTCCCTGACCTCACTTCCCTGAGCCGCCCCCACACACACTGCTGATACTGAATAATATCGTTATCATCATTGTCATCATCGTCATCATCATCATCATCATCATCGTCATCATCATCATCGTCATCATCATCATCAGCATTTATCCCAAACCAAATCAGTCTCTAAGTTTGTTTGCTTTGCTTTCTTGCTCTTTTTCTTCTTCTTCTTCTTCTTCTTCTTCTTCTTCTTGTCCTTTTTTTTCTTTATCTTCATCTTCTTCTGTTTGACTGGGTATAAACATTTTTTTAACTGAAATACATACTTCAGACACAAAACACTAGAGCTCACAAGTGTCACAACGTCCAGTAGCTTGTGGGTGATGAAACATATTCAGAGCACGTCTACAGACACCAACAAAGTTCAAACTTGAACAATTTTAGGAAGTTTACTACAACAAGGTTGAACACACATAAAATGCTTGTTTTCATCTTGCGTCAGCCGGAGCGCCTCTGTGACGAGGAGATCGATCGTCTGGAGCAGCTGCTGAAGATTCAGGCGCTCCGTCCCGCCGTGCAGTCGCCTGCCAGCACACCAGAGGAATCACAAGTCCCCAGCAACTGCTTCAAGTTCCAGAACAGAGTATTTGGTGAGTCAAAATGACCGTTTCTGCTGGTGTGAGCATGTGTGGTTGTTTGTTTTTCGCCAGGCCCTGCGAGGAGTTGGCCCCACATGGGGTGCACCCTGCCTTTCACCCGTAGCCAGCTGAAAAAGGCTTTTATTTATTTTATATCTAACAAAAGATGCAATTCAATATTTAAATATTTTTTTGCTTGGTTATCACATTAACCTTTAAAAGTTACTGTCAACAAAGTGGAATATTGGGCTCAACGTAGAAAAAAAAACAATTTAAAAAATACATACAATACCTATAACCCGATGTCTTGAGCTGTTTAAACTATTATGATTTAATTTATCCGGACAGTCGACAGTCTATTATTAAATAATTTTATAATATAAATATATTATTTTATAATATTTTATAATATAAATATATATTTTATAAATATAAATGCAATATTTTTGTTTTTGCTCCCATTTTCATTGAGATGAACTTGAAGATGTAAAACATTTTCTACATACACAAAATAACCATGAATCATATTTCAAACCAGATTTTTTTTAAACTCTTTTTCAAAGTATTCAACTTCGCTCAATGTTCTCCTTGAGTTATTCTCCCAGGACTTAAATTCAGTTCTGTGTCAACTGATTGTCTATTCCTACCATTTATAAATTACAGCATTTTTTTGCACTAAAGCTTTTAATTTTCTCCAAAAACCGACAGTGCACCTTATAATCCAGTGTGCCTTATATATGAAAAAAATTAGAATAGGCCATTCATTAAAGGTGTGCCTTATAGTCCAGTGCGCCCAGTACGGAAAATACTGTAATGGTCCGACTATGAGAAGAGATCAGTGCCTACACAAAATGTATTCATATAGCATGAAGTAAACTTTGTTGACTTACTGAACCAGTGAATTGATTGCTTGTTGAGATTTTATAGTGTCTTTGATTTTCTAATTGAGTTAATTTTAGTTTTGATTTCAGTTAATCTCTGCTGACATTCAATTTCCACACGCACATGTACACACACACACACACACACATATGCGTGCGTGTCCTCTCTCCTGTAGCCCTCAGTCTCAAAATAAATGTGGAAAATATCAAAGTCAAACTAATAAATAACATATAATAAATGGATTTGTGTTTCACTGTAAGTTTTTCTGCCAACTATTTGAACATGCATAACTTTATAAACTGCTGCTTATAAAATCACAGTTAACGTCTTTTTTCTTCCATCTTTCATCCTTTGGCCTATCAGAGGATCGAATGCTGACGGCGGCAGACGTTCAGAGCTTTTCCAACGGAGTGGGCCGTCAGTGGAAGAATGTAGGGAGGGTCCTGGGGAAGAGCTGCCGGGCTCTGAAGGGCCCCGCCATAGACAACCTGGCCTACGAGTACGAGAGAGAAGGGCTGTACGAGCAAGCCTATCAGCTGCTCAGCCGCTTCATCCAGGCGGAGGGGAGAGAGGCCAAGCTGGGCCGACTGGTCAAAGCACTGGAGGACTGCAAACTCACCAGTCTGGCTGAAAACATGGTGGATACGCAGCAGTAAGAGTAACTGTGTGTGTGTGTGTGTGTGTGTGTGTGTGTGTGTGTGTGTGTGTGTGTGTGTGTGTGCGTGCGTGTGCGTGTGTAAAACCGAGGGAACTGGTCCGCTCTGTTCACAATCATTCCTGTGTATGTGGTTGTGTGTGTGTGCATGTTTCAGACATTGTGACAATTGATTCTTATCTGATTAGTATTATTGATTGTTGTTTTCATGTAGATGAACTGGCCTGACATCACTGTATAAAAACATATTCTTGACATTTGAGTTTAAGACACTCCTCAAAATGTTTCCATCATATTTCTGTCTTTGTTTCTGCTTCATGAATCCACCTTTAGATAGAACCTGTTGCATCTTGATGCAGTGGAAGGTTATTGATTGATTTTATTATTATTTTTTTTTACGAAATGGGTTCATACAAATTAAATGGTCGTAAAAAAAAAAACACACCATCTTGTTTGTGTTTGATGCATTAGCGTAATTAAAAACTGAAAACATTTTGTCAAAATTCCCTCAGGTATAATTTGGTGTTAATCCTGCCTCCGTTCCATCACTCACACACGTGAACATGTTCATGATTAAAACTGCACTGATTACTGATATTGTGGCTGAAAGCCTGTCACGTTATGGCACTTCAGGGTAGGGAGGTGGTGATTGCAGCTGAGGTGTGTGTGTGTGTGTGTGTGTGTGTGTGTTGGGGTTTTATCTCAGCCTGGCTGTCAAAGAGGAAATTTACTGATGGATCCGGTCTCCTCAGGTTGATCTCTCCAGCTGGTTTTCATTCATGGTCCACTGTAAAAGCACAACCCCCACTTTCTAGTCCAGTAGACTGTCCATCCAGATGTGAAGCATGGATTAGAAGCTTTTATCACACACACACTAACACTATACGGCATGGCCACAACCCCCACATTTCAGGGAAATAGTCGTTTTTTACATAAAATGGAGTTTGCACTGTGCAAAAATGGATTTTACACATACTCTAAGCCTGTATATTGACGTGTTTAATACCCTGCAGTGTAGGACATGTTGTTTTGAAACCAAATTTAGACAATTAAGGGTGATCAAATTAAATAAATGAAAAAACAGTACAGTATATTGTATGTTTAAAAAATATTATTCGGAGTTAATCTGTAGTTTGTTGGTGGCTGAGATTGTAATGCTGATCATCCTCACAAGTGGGAGAGGGATTAATGCATGTATTCAAGTACTGTCCTTGAGTCTCTGTATTTTATACTACTAAGACTTTATAAATAAACATTATAAAGCAAATTTTCAGGGATAAATGCATTTTTTTCTCGTTATTCCATAGCCATCTTTGAAAATGTTTCACCAATTGGACCAGGAATAGTATTAGTATATAAAATCAGAATGTGGTTACATTAACATAATTTAAAATTATGTTCAATTTAACTGAATACATGTACTCATGTATTAAAGAAAAGTTCTGAGGCACATTTATCCAACAGCTATAGATAGATAGATAAATAAACATTATTGATCTCAAAGTGGGAAATGCACAATCACAAAAGACATGGTAATTATGTATTTTTGTTATTATTATTATTATTGTTATTATATAAAAATCCCATGATGAGATTATGAAATTAACTTCAAATTTAATGCAGATTTTAATGGTTCCGTTTTGCATGGTTGTGCTGATGAAAGTTTTGATGAGGGCTTACAAACAAGCTGTTAATGTGCAGTTCTTCCAGCGCCCTGTTTAAAGCCATGTGCATGTTAATCCCCCTTAAACACACGCTTCTTCCAGTTTGTGTCGTTTTCAACTTCCTCTATAATTATTCCGACTAATATTAAGAACCAAAAAGGAACAATTTGCCATTTCACGTCTCTCTCTCACGTTTGAATAATCTTTCATAGGACGTGATTAAAGCTCAGCCGCTCTGACGTAAGCGAGACGGTGTCTCGCGCGTATAGCCCTCCTCTTCCCCTCGCGCGCCCCTCTTGCTTGAGATACGGTTGAAATCGCTCGCGCGCTTGCCGCCCTGTAGAGAGAGAGAGAGAGTGCAGTAGAGAGAGAGAGAGAGAGAGAGTGCAGTAGAGAGAGAGAGAGAGAGAGAGAGAGAGAGTGCAGTAGAGAGAGAGAGAGAGAGCGAGCGCGCGAGGTTCCCCTCCCCGCCTAACAACAACCCCAACCCCGCAGGCTCGAGCGCAGCGACCCCACCCCCATTCCCCTCAGAGAGCGAACGCCGAGGCTCAGACGCCCACCGAGGAAAGAGTGTTCCGGGACTCTGTTCAGCCCTCTTCGGTCAGGCCTAATGCAGTAGCAGCCACCGCGGGAGGAGGAGAGCTCTACCCAGAGACAGCGCACTGATTGAGAGTCGGGAGGGACAGGGCGGACCGGTGAGACGACGGCATTGCTCATTCGCCTGGAAACATGGGATGTACACTGAGCGCCGAGGAGCGCGCCGCTCTGGACCGGAGCAAGGCCATCGAGAAAAACCTGAAAGAGGACGGAATGGTCGCCGCCAAGGACGTCAAATTGCTCCTGCTCGGTAAGAGAAGAGCTTGGGGCGGCTTGGCCTCGGCGTGGCGGGGCTCGGCTTGCGTGTGTCAGGACCGAGTTGGGGCGGAGGTGCTGTCCGCGGTACTGATTTCACTGCCGGCTCTCACTCTGCCTTCCGTTCTTTACAGGCGGCGGGGAGTCCGGTAAAAGCACCATCGTCAAGCAGATGAAGTAAGTGTTTGTATTTTTATTTTTATTTAGCTTATTTTAATCTTTTTTTAATACATTTGGAGAAAAAGGCCCGAGATTGCGCCTCCCCAGTCTGAGCTAAGGCAGGTGGAGCCGCCATGTTTCGAGAGGCCGTAGCCCCGAAGGAGAGCCGGCGAATCGAGCTCCTCCTGCAGACCGACAGAGAGGCTGCGTAGGCCGGGGCGTCCCAGGGCGCTGTTCGCCGCCGAGGTGCTGAAATGTAGTTAAAGGCTTTCCTTGACTACAGGGAGTGTGCGACTGGGAATATGTGGGTGTTGTTCCTATGTGTGCGTGTGTGTGTGTGTGTGTGTGCGCGCGTGCATGTTTGTGTGTGTGCGCGCGTGCATGTTTGTGTGTGTGTGTTGTGTGTGTGTGTGTGTGTGTGTGTGTGTGTGTGTGTGTGTGTGTGTGTGTGTTACATTGAGGTCACCACAGCGCCATTAGTGAATACCTCTGCTTTTAATCTTAATGGCTTTAAGTGCCCGATATCGCCGGGAGTACTTTGCCTATAAAGCGGATTTACGCAGAAATATGGCTCCTAAAACCACATCTAAACATTTCCCCGTCTAAGCTAAATCACTGTTTGATGTTTTAAATCACTGCCTTTGTTTTCTCTAAACCTCTTATTTAACTTTCTAAATGTTAGGCATCGTCCTTTTTTGTAGATATTTTTTTTGTCAAACGCCCCTCTCGGTTGTTGTGGGTGGAGGTGTGAGTCGGTCCCTGCCGCTGTCCTGCTCCGCCATCCTGGCCTGCAGCGCGCTGGCTGCACCCTCCTACTTCCCTCCTCCATCCATCCATCCATCTATCCCTCCATGAATTACTTCCTCTTCTTCACCTCATTACCTTCCCTGTGGTCTCCAGTCAGCCGCTGCTCCTCCTTGAACACAAGACATTGGGTCAAATAGTGTTTTCAAACACTTTCCAGGGTGTGTTATAGCTGAACACACACCGGCTGGATTGCTTAATGCCTCACACTGAGGGTCATAAATGTTGGATACTGGAGGGTAAATTTAGCTTTGTGTTGGGCCGCTTGTCCTCAAGCTGTGCAGATTAATAAAACTGGCGAAGCGTCTCATATTGTTTTATCCAGGCCGGCTGGTTTCACCATAGCAGTAACAGTGACTCTCACCTGTCATATCTATCTATCTATCTATCTATCTATCTATCTATCTATCTATCTATCTATCTATCTATCTATCTATCTATCTATCTATCTATCTATCTATCTATCTATCTATCTATCCATCTATCTATAACTATATACAGTATCTATATATCTGTACACACACACACACACACACACACACACACACACACACACACACACACACACACACACACACACACACACACACACACACACACATAAATATATATATATATATATACAGTATAGTTATATTAGTTATATATATATACAGCATAGTTATATTAGTTATATGTATATATAACTATATATATATAGATGTATATATATATATATAACTCTATATATCTACATATCTATATATATACACACACATATGGTTCTTATCGCAGCATTCACATCTTCTAGCAGATCTTCTGAAGGTACTTGACAACTTAGCTTCGGTATTTGTCGAAGGCTCCAGGTTTCCATTTGGGTCACGATCTTCCTTCTCAGGTCAGCAGCTCTTGTATTGAGGCTGTACCCAATCTCGGATTGTGGGGGGGGGGGGGATGGTGACATAAAATTATATAAAATTGTGTATATATATATATATATATGTGTGTGTGTGTGTGTGTGTGTGTATGTATACACTTATATATATATATGTATACACTATATACACATATATACACACACACATACAGTGTGTATATATATATATATATATATATATATATATATATACACACACACACACACACACACACACACACACACACATACATACATACATACACATATACAGACCCTTTCCAAAAAATTAGAATGTCATGGAAAAGTTATTTAATTTCCATAATTCCATTCAGAAAGTTAAACTTTCATATATTATAGATTCATGGCCCACAATTTAAACAATTTCAGGTATTTATTTGTTTATTTTTACATAATTTTGGCTTCCAACTCATAAAACCCATGAAAACAGGATTTCAAAAAATTTGAATACTGTGAAGAAATCATCAGGGCATGAATGTTTTAAACTGAGTGTCACACACTTATCTACTAAACCCAAAGCACATGCACAGGTTTCCACAGGTGTTATTTAATTGCTTTGGTTCAATTGTCTCAGTTCGGTTCAATATGGGGAAGACTGCAGACATGACTGCTGTCCAGAATTATTGATACCCTCCATAGGATGGGTAAACCTCAAAAGTTCATAGCTAAGGAGGCTGGATGTTCACAGAGTGCTGTGTCCAAGCATATCAATGGAAAGTCTAGTGGAAGGGGAAAATGTGGCAGGAGAAGATGCACTAGCAAAAGAGATGACCATGGGCTTCAGCGGATTCTCAAACAGAGAAGATTCAAGAATCAGAGATCCAGAAAGAGTGGACTGAGGCAGGAGTCACACCTTCACAAACCACCACGTTCAGACGCATCAGGGAGATGTGTCTACAACTGTCGGGTTCCTCGGGTCAAGCCACTTCTAAACCAGAGCCAACATAGGAAGCGGCTCAACTAGGCCAAGGAGAAGAAGGACTGGACTGTTGGCCTGTGGTCCAAGGTCCTCTTTTCCGATGAAAGTAAAGTGAGCCTTTCATTTGGGAATGAAGGTCCAAGGGTTTGGAGGAAGACGGGTGAGGAACAGAACCCAAACTGCTTGAGGTCCAGTGTGAAATAATCACAGTCAGTCATGATTTGGGGTGCAATGTCCAGTGCAGGTGTTGGTAAACTCTGCTTTCTTAAATCCAAGGTCACCGCAACAGTCTACCAGAATGTTTTGGAGGACTTCATGATTCCTTCTGCTGAGGATCTGTATGGAGATGCAGATTTCATCTTCCAGCTGGACCTGGCCCCTGCCCATACTGCCAGAAGCACCAAAACCTGGTTTGACGCTCATGCCACCACAGTGCTTGACTGGCCAGCCAACTCGCAGGACCTAAACCCCATTGAGAATCTATGGGGTATTCTCAAGAGGAAAATGAGGGCCACCAGACCCAACAACAAAGAGCTGAAAGCAAGCATCAAAGAAATCTGGGCTTCCATAACTCCTATGCAATGCCACAGGCTGATTGGCTCAATGCCACATCGCAACAAGGCAGTGATAAAGGCAAAGGGATTCCCAACCAAGTATTGATGACTGATACATGGTTTTGAAAGAACCATATATTGATTGATTTCTTTCTTTCTTTCTTTCTTTCTTTCTTTTCTGCAAAAACTGAGAAAGTATTCTATTCTTCACAGTATTCTAATTTTTTGAAATCGTGTTTTCGTGGGTTTTATGAGTTGGAAGCCAAAATTGTGTAAAAGTAAACAAATAAATACCTGAAATTGTTTAAATTGTGGGCCATGAATCTGTAATATATGAAAGTTTAACTTTCTGAATGGAATTATGGAAATGAAACAACTTTTCCACAAAATTCTAAGTTTTTGGAAAGGGTCTGTGTGTGTGTGTGTGTGTGTGTGTGTGTGTGTGTGTGTGTGTGTGTGTGTGTGTGTGTGTGTGTGTGTGTGTATACGCACACAGACACACACACAGACACACATAGATGTGGGTCATGTGATTTAATCATCCTTTTATCCTTTTAGTTTGTAGAAATGTCTATGGAATCCATCTTTACTCTCGCTTGTTTTCAAACACAGGAAGTATTCACTTAAATTTGGTCAACTAGTACAGTATTAAATATAATACTGTACTTGTTTTTCCTTTTCAATACTTTTGCATTTCAGATGATTTTGACTGTTTGAATAAAGGAAAAACAGCTAATCTAATGGTGGCACCTTACTCTCCAAAAGTTTTCATGTGCAGAACCAAACAATTTATCAGCATTCTACTCCCACAGTTTAACATCAGTGGATAAAACCAGTGGTTGCTGTGGTTAATTTCATTAAATTTAATTCCTGCTTGTGGCTTGTGAGGCCCATTATCAGCCCTACATACATGTACATGATTTGAACATAAATAAATTGTGTTAGGTTTTATTAAATGAAAATGTTTTTGATGCATTTCATACATAAAAAATAGGTCCAATAATTTAAGAGATTAAATTATAGGTTTATTATTTTTATCTGATTGACTAAAAATCAATCAGCATTGACATTAATCAATAAGTAATAATTGTAAGCAAAAATATTACATTTTGGTGGCTTCAGCTTCTTAAATTCTTGAATGTCATACTTTTTTATTGGGAAATGAACATAATATTTATATTTTTGTTATTTGGACAAAAAACATTTTAAAGCTTTGGATATTAAATCATATGAAACACAGATTAATGTTTTTACACCGTCTTTAGAAAAGAAACATTCATAAAATTGATTAAACCTATTTTACAGTGGGTCGCTATGATTTGAATAGAGGTGAAATCAATCAATCAACTTTTATTTATATAGCGCTGAATCATAACAGAAGACATTTCAAAGCGCTTTACAGATAGAAAGCCAACAATGCCCTAAAAAAAAAGCCCGTCTTTCTTTCTTTCTTTTCTTCAAATTGACCACATTGAGGTGAATAGAAACTATTTATGTATCTTTGAGGTTAGCTTCATGAAGTTCTGACAGACTCTGTGCTCATAAGCCCTGGCTGATTGAATTTAATGCCGGTTAGTGCTCTGACTTTGTCCACTTTATTGACCAGCATAAATTATGAATGGCTCAGATATCAAATTACCCACCAATTACCGATTACAGACTGAGAATGTGATCAATTCTCATGCTGTTATATAGCTATTAAAGACACATTTTAAGGCAGAGATCGCTAGAAGCAGCGAGTGAGAACTAGTTTGCTGTCAAGACAAGATGAGTGGTTCGTTATCTAGACCAGCAGGAAAATAATCAATACAGGAATTTTTCTGTTTAGTCCGTGTTGGTTACTAACGTCTGTGTTCACATACAGGATTATCCATGAAGATGGTTTTTCTGGGGATGATGTGAAGCAATACAAACCCGTGGTTTACAGCAACACCATCCAGAGCTTGGCAGCCATCCTCCGAGCCATGGACTCCCTGGGTATCGAGTTTGGAGACAAGGATAGAAAAGTTAGTCTTACATTCACCCTTCAGCTGAAACGTTGACCGATGGCAGGGGAACTGAGATTTATTTAAAAAGTCCTTCAAGCAGCGGGGTTGAAATACGATCCAAAGAGGGAATGATAGGAGATATTTTTCAGTTTGGCTCTTTATATCTGTTTCCTTTAAGTCTTTCACACTGAAATGATGTTAGACTGTTGTTTTTGGAAATATTTGACCCTCAAATTGATTTCTAGGGATTAAAAATCAGGTCAAATGCGACACCTGTAACCTTCTTTTATGATATGTTCCTCCAGGCGGATGCTAAGCTGGTGTGTGACGTGGTCAGTCGTATGGAGGACACAGAGCCCTACTCCGCAGAGCTTCTTACCGCTATGAAGCGTGTATGGGCCGATGCCGGGACTCAGGAGTGTTTCAGTCGTGCTCGGGAGTATCAGCTCAATGACTCTGCTCAATAGTGAGTGGAGGAAGAACAATTTAAGAGCGCTTACATGGAAGAAAAACAAAACTAATCATACTCATCCATCTATCAATCAGCTACCTGGACAGTCTAGACCGGATCGGGGCGGCGGATTACCAGCCCACAGAGCAGGACATCCTGAGAACCCGAGTGAAGACCACCGGTATCGTCGAAACCCATTTCACCTTCAAAAACCTCCACTTCAGGTGGGCAGAGGTGGAGCCGCTGCAGCGTGGCAGATGATGTGTGTGAGTTTGCAGGCATTGATGAAATTTTGTATGAATTGACTTGTTTTTCCAGGCTGTTTGATGTCGGAGGTCAGAGGTCAGAGAGGAAGAAGTGGATCCACTGCTTTGAAGACGTGACCGCCATCATCTTCTGTGTTGCTCTGAGTGGATATGATCAGGTGCTGCATGAAGATGAGACGACTGTAAGTTTGACTTATTTAATTTTATCAGTTCCACATTTAGTGTGAATCTACATCACTGCTAACGGTTTCCGCGTTTTTCCTCCCCGCAGAACCGCATGCATGAGTCGCTCATGCTCTTTGACTCCATCTGTAACAACAAGTTCTTCATCGACACCTCCATCATCCTCTTCCTCAACAAGAAGGATCTGTTTGCTGAGAAGATCAAGAAGTCACCGCTTACCATCTGCTTTCCAGAATACACAGGTGAGCCCTCCTGTTTACATTTTCCGTTTTCACGAGCGACGCGGCAAAGACCTCACCGTCTCTTCTCTCTCTCCCTGCTTCCTCCTCTTCTCTCCAGGTGCTAACACTTACGACGACGCTACTGCATATATACAGGTTCAGTTTGAAAGTAAGAACCGCTCTCCTAATAAAGAGATCTACTGTCACCTGACCTGTGCCACAGACACAGGTAACATCCAGGTAGTGTTTGATGCCGTCACTGACATCATTATTGCAAACAACCTTAGAGGGTGCGGTTTATACTGAAGCCTGAAGCACAGAGGTTGTCGTGGAGAGTATGAGGTGTTAATAATGATAATTTTGATGATACTGAAACACATAAATATGTAATTCTACACGTCCTAAAGGACCCAAAGAGCTGCCGTCAGACACCGCACCGGATTAATGCCATGGTTTTGTTCCCTTCCTCTTCTTTTTGATCTCAGTATCCGAACCCCCCAGTTTAGTCTTCTAGCAGTGTGTTTTACAGGTGAATGTGTCACGATTATCATCAGCCGGTTTAAGGTCAGGAGTGTATTCAGCTTTGGAGAATTTGCCCAGGAAATCAATGCAAGGAGTGTGCAATGTCATTACAAAACCACCGCGTGGAATCCTTTCAATCCCATCTTTCATCTTTTTGTGCAATTTTCAAGACGTTGATTCCCGCCTGTCGAGCTCTGATTGGGTGAGCTGCTGTGTGAACGATGCTGGAGGTGGTGGTGGTGATGTCATTGTGAACGGAGTTGGTTTCATCCTTCACAAGGGACGACACACACAAACACACACACACACACACACACACCCCAGACCCGCAGGCCTGATCAGGCTGCAGGTCCAGTCCCACTCTGGTTTTTCTCTTTTTACTTTAAAATCTAAATAAGAGGATTATTTTATTCAGAGTGGCCACCCATTAGCTTCCTGTAACGAGAGGAAATGCTTATCTAATTATATCTAAATACAAAAAGTCATATTGGTGCCAACCATTTGACGACAAATAGGGGATTTTAGTATCAGAAATCATACTTCATCATCACCATCAGCTCATATTATTTGAGAGATAGAACATTGTATCATCATCGAAAAGATTTATTTATTTGAGCCTCATACTCTACATGCCTCCTCCTAACATCCTGAAATCCCGTGCCACATATTTATTTCCTGACATCAATAACCGAGAGGGGGGGGGGGGGGCACCAATATCTATGATTCTGAGGGTCGGCGGCGACCCTCCACTGGCATCTTGTTCTCTGTGTGGTGCTTTACCTTTTGATGTGAATCTCTGTAGAAATAGAAAAACAGCACAAGGAGAACAATATCATTTGAAGCAGCCTCTATCTGGGCAGCTGGGAAGGGGGGTGTTTTGGGGTGTGTGTGTGGGGGGGTTCCTCTCTACTCCCCCTGATCAGGAAACGGAACTATTAACCCCGTCTGTCGCTTTTCTCTTTTCGGAGAAAAAAAGTACAGCTCTCCATTTTCACCTGTGCACCCTGAATTTCATCTTCCCATACCCGTATACTCTATCACATATCAGCCCCATCATCCTGTCTCCTCACCTTAAAAGCACCGTACTGTATATATATATATGATTATACCAGATTTTTTTTACTGTGAATGTTTTTGTGCTACACCCTATCCTATTTGGTAGTTTATTGGTTGCTCTTCAAGTGGAATGTTTGTGCTGAGCCAATCGAATGTTGTGTTTACATTAAAGCCACACTTTTCCTAACTATTCCTCCGTTTGAGGTCTGAGTTTCATTACAGTCAGCTCCGTCCCACCCCCCCACCTGCCCACTCTCAGCAGACGTTTAAATACACACTGACCTGTTTTATTCTGCGCAGAGAATAAAGATTAGTCCAGGAAATTAGGCTGAACGTTATGAGAATGGACCGGTTTTAATGCTTCGCTGCTTGATGAACACTGTTTTCGATTTAGTGTGAGAAATATGTTTAAAAAAATATTGGAGCAAGTCTTGCTTAGCAGGATGGATGGAGAGATATAGCGGGTGGTGGGGGATCAGAGGCGTCGCACCACGGCCCTGAATTTATTAGGTTAAAAGTGTTCAAACGCACACACACACACACACACGGAGCTATTCATATATTGAATGACTGGGCTGGATCAGCTGTCTGACCTGCTTCTGTCAGTTTAATGGGTCTGATGTTCATTACGGCTCCGTTTCCACCGACGGTCGCAGAGCTCCTCTCCTCAGTGCCAGCGTCCCCGTTTCTCACAGATAGTTACAGGTTGAACTCCCAGAGTGAAGCACTTTTTAATTACATTTAATATTCTCTCACACACCTTTAATTTCAAACACATCACTTAAACACAGACCGTTCCCCCCCGAAGCCCAGCTGGACGACATCAGTTGGGTCAGAAGGAAGAATCTGAAACCTCCAGGATGAATGATGAGCATTTTTCCCTTTCCATGTCCACATCTAGCGAAAGGATTTGACCCTGTGATGGTGAAATCCGCCCTAAGGTGGGTAACGCGCAGCGATGGCCGGTTCTTGATCTACAGTCGCAGTCTTTTGATGTCCTCGCTCCTGAAGTCGATGCGCAGTGCCAGAACCTGACGCACCTCCGCCGGGGTCAGGCGCCACGTCAGGGGTCCCGAGTTTGGGCCCCAGTAATCCAAGATTTCAGTGACCTGCAATATAAACACATAAATATTAGTCTGTGTAAAAACTAGGATGTCTCAGATTTTCAGATCAATCAATCAAACTTTATTTATAAAGCGCTTTTCATAAAAAATGAGCAAACCAAAATGCTTTATATAAAAACAATACAACAAACAATAGACACAAGAAATATCCCCCCTTTTCCCCAACATTCACACACTCACACACACTCACACACACACAAATTTAAAAAAACAGGATTTAAGAACACAGAGGAAACGCTGTCCTTCACTCGCCACTTTGAAATCTGGCAACACCAGAGAGAAGTTGATCGATATGGAGATAAAAGATGACTGAATACATTCAAATTCAGTAAATAAAAGTAATAAAATAAATTCAGAGGACTAAAAAGGTAAAAATAACCAAAATAAATAAAATTCAATTAAAAAAAGTCTAGAAAGGCGAATTAAATACATTTTGTAATGAACAAAATAAATAAGATTAAATTAGGTGCCAGATATGCTGTGAAAAGTAGAGAAGTCATCTTGATTTAGAAAAACTGAGCTTCTGCAGAAGACAATTGTGTTACTGGACAGTTATTATTGCATTCCTGATTTATTTTAAGGGTTGTGATTTCACACTCAGCTTCTACGGCTACCCGGATGGCTCATTTTACTGTGATTGAGGACTCAGGAGGCATCTTCTTCTATTTATTTCTAACCTCTTCAGAAAATAGTAACTAAAACTAGCAGATAAATGTAAATGAATGAATACAATAAATAATTCTAAAGGGAAATTATTAAAATGAAATATAGCTGGTGTCACAATGACAAGTCTCAGAATAACTAACTCGGATTTTATTGAATAAATACATCTAATATGTAAACTTACTCAAATACCATTAATATCAAGGCAAAAACATATAAAATTAGACTTCATAGAGATGTATAAAGTCATATTTACCCTCTCTAGGTTGAGGATGGTGGCCATCTGTGTGAGACGAGCAAACTTGTCCCTGATGGTCCAGGTGGTGACGGTGGTGAGGTACGCCACCAGAGACCGCAGCTCTTTATCGAACTGCAGTCCTCCAAGCTGCAACAAAACCATCAGAAACACTGAATGAGTGAAATCATGAATTCACTTTTAGGCTTCCTGTAAATACAGAGCTCACAAACACGCACGCACGCACGCACGCACGCACGCACGCACGCACACACACACACACACACACACACACATCACACATCACAATAGGGCGAAGCTACCCTGCAAAGAATTCCCAGCCGCTCCTGCAGGCCTTTCTGGACTCATTAATAAATCATTGCTAGGAGGCTTTTCGCCACATGTGATGTGAATCTGATGTGATGTGATGACTGGGGGGGGCTCTAAGGTGCCACCTTGTGGCCAAAACCTAGATCCTCACCCTGCTGAACGAGCACTTCAGGACCGTCTTCTCCATTTCCATGGCTATCAGGCTGGTCATCAGGCTGGTCAGGGTGTCGTAGATGACAGGAGAGAGCGCCGTCTGGTGGAGAGGCAGAGAGGGTTTAGAGAAATTAATGCAATGAACGCTTCAGATTTATTTAAAGTTGGAGCAGAGAAGACACCTTGAACTCTGCCATGAGCTGCTCCAAGTTGACGATGAGCTGCTGCACCCAGGGGTCATTGGCTTCATAGTCATTAAACTCCTCCTGTGAGGAAAAGCGAATGTTAAACCAACATGTTTCACTTCCTCTGACTGATTCCTGCTCACCTTCATGAGATCATTACCTCCTCTATGTTGTGTGAGATGGACAGGAAGCTGCTGATCCACGGTTTGACCTGAGGCTTAATGGCTGTTGTGTTTAACTCTGTCAGACCCTCCTGTGAGAAACAAAAAAAAAAATCACATTAGGGTGTTAAGTTTATGGAAAAAAGTGATTTTGAGCAGCTGGCTCCTCCAAATCCACATTTTTGAAGGAAATATAAGTTAGATTATACATTTTTGCAACCTTGCATTTAAATAAATAAATTAGATATTTCCTACTGAAAATAACCCCCAGCGTTCAGCTGATCAACATGTGTGGTGTGAGTCTCTAACCTGTAACAGATCCTTGAACTTGGACGACGTGTTGACCAGGTCAGACAGACAGCTTTCAATCTTGGCTTGATCACCAGAGCCGGTGCCCTGACTGAACAGTTTGTTGCAGTCATTCTGTGGTGGGGGTGGGGGTCAGAATCCAAAAACAATGAGGTAAAACTATGACGACACGTAGCAGAGATGCTGAGCGACAGCACAGACATGAAACTCACCTCCAGGTTCCTCTTTAAGGTCGTGATGTTGTCACTACACACCTCCACGTTGTTCAGTGTCACCTGACAGAGGAGAACAGATGAGGAACTGATTCGGTCTGACTCCCCCCCTCTGGTACCATCATTAAATGTGACTGGAGTTAAACGACACCTTTGACAAATGGCTCAGTGAAGAGTGTTTTAAAAATTAAAGCACTACTTACTTCATTTACAATCAAGAGTTATGCCGTAATATTTCATTTTCATTATATTCTGGCCAACGTCTACTACCTCAGAGCGAGCCTGGGGTAGTAAACATGTGACCGTGTGTCGTACCAGGAATGCAGCCTTGGCATTCTCCGTGCTCTCGATGCCCATCGTGTTGAACTTTCCCTGCTGCAAGCTGCTCTGCATCAGGCTGACAGCGCTGCTGACGCCACGCTGGATGTCTTGAAGGGTTGTAGCTGGAAAGCCCTGCCGCAGCTTGTTATACAGCACCTCCCTGATGCATGAAGAGAAACCAAGCAGAGAAATGTAAAAAAAAAAAAACACCTAAGAGAAGGTTAAAATATGTCAAGGAATGGAGAAAATGCGCACCTGAAGTCGGACTCCAGCACAGAGTTGGCGTGATTGATCATCGCGCAGAGGCAGTCGATGCTGGAGCTGGAGAGAGCTCGACTGATGCACTTCTTCACGATGTAGAAACAGTCATCCACCATGCTGGAGGTCAGCTGGCCCTTTTCATATGTATCCATGGTAACAGCCTGAGAAGAAAAAAAATAACGATTCATTTAAATGCAACACAATATGCTCTGAAGGTTGATTTAGATGTCAATGTTACTCCTAACTAGAGAAATGCGGTGTCATGAATAAATCGTTTCCTTCACAGCTCTGGTGTGTTTTATTCATCACTTTTAAAAAAAATTTAACGTAAATGATTTTTGCTTTAGAATATTTGCAATGAATAATGAACTGAAACGTCTTCGTGGAGGCTGGTGGTTCTCATTAGTGAAGCCATTCAGACACATTGAAGACTATATATAAGTAAATTGCAGCACTTTCCTGTCGCCACAGCTGACTTGGAGGAACAATAATAGTTGTGTGTCAGACTCCAGACATGGCTGATTGTGTCTTTGTACCCTAAGGGGGGGGGGGGTCTCATTCATAAATAATGATGAAGCACAAAGGGGCGTGTGAGATTCTCCACAATAAAATGAAACTTGACAAAAGACGGTGAGCTCCTGCGTGTTCATCCAATTTATGGACAGTTAAGAAACAATGGCTCAAGTTTATAGACAAAAAGGGTTTGGAATTAGAAGACTGACTGGATTTCATACACAGAACGTCACAAGTCATTTTTACGTACATTCGGTATGGATCACATGTTGTTATCTGATAGTGTTAAAGGTTTGTAATCAGGTATCGCTGGGTTTGTTGTTACGTTTGAGTCTAAATCACATGTGTCAAACTCAAGGCCCGGGGGCTAAATTTGGCCCATCTCATCATTTTATATGGCCCTTGAAAGCATAAAGGTCAGAGTGTCTAACAATAAATAGGTCAAAAGTGTGCTTTGACCAAAAATTACATTTCCCACAGTACTTAAGCCCATTTTAACACTGACCAAAAATTTTTGTACAAAGTTAATGTCCTAACCTGTGTTTGACGTTATTTTTCTTTTTTTCTATTTTTATTCATTGATAGTTTGATCCTTGATTGATGGACTTCTGTGGGTTTAATAACCTGACAAATTAAAAGAACTTAACTTACTTAACAGAGAAACAAGCAAACATATCTTTTCCTGTGCAACTGTAATGTTTGTAACTTGAATAAGTAAAAATTCAGAGTTATTTAGCATGAAGGAGTAGTTACATTTATATTACATTAAAAATGAATTTGACACCACTGGTCTAAACCCTCATTGCTAAACTCTGTTGGTCATAATAAGCTTGAATTCTGTCCCAGTTGCTTCAGATTACATGTCACACATTTAATGCTGCGACTCTGATTAGTTAGTTAATTTTACAAATATGTACGGAACATTACACGGAATAAAACAGAGTCATTGACCTTGTTGACAGACTCTCTCATGAAGTATTCTTCCATTGGAATGTAGTATCCGATCAGCTCCTGCATCGTCCTGCTCAGCTGGCAGTGTTTCAGGAGCTTTTCAACGTCCTGCTGATGCTCTGTTCCCATGCAGAAAAAAATCAAATCAAATTTTTAGATTAGGGAATATTTCAAAAAGCAAACAGAGTATGCATCAACACGTGTTCACAAGTCATTTACCTTGAGTGATGCTCTGAGCGTCTCCGACTTCAAAATCGGCCATCATGCGACGGCGTAAAAAGCGAAGGTAGAGTTCTGCGCGGGCGTTCATCAGGGTTACCTCTGTCAGTACCGGATCCAGCTCCCTGTTGATGAAAGACGTTACGAGCAAAACGTCGCTGGAAGTGGAGCAGGATGTAACTGAGACAGATTTAAATACCTGGGCTCCATCCTCTCCCCCGGCATGCTCTTCATCATGCTGCTCTGGACAATCTGAAACTACATCAAGGAGACGGAATCCGTATGAAAACACGGTTGTCACTCAAACGCGCGTGTCGCGCCACATGCTCACCTTGTTGTGGTAACCTCTCTGCTGGATGAACTTGTCGACTATTTTCTGGGCCTGTCGGTCACATTCCTGCTCCAGGTGATTGATGAGTGTGTACAGGTGACCCGGACCGTAATATGTCTCAACGATGGGCTGATGGGTCTCAATAATACGAGCGATACCTGTGAACATACACTTGACGTCATCTGTGGAAAACAGAAAAAAACAATATAGAGGCAGAGCGTCAGGCCTGGGTTCTCACCCTCCAGCAGCAGCGTCAGAGTGTCTGCAAACACCAGCAGCGCCCTCTTCTCATTCAGGTCTCCTCCCGTCGCCAGGACCAGGTTCTCCTCGGCTTTGGAGGCCAGCTGTGTTACAGGTTCAGAACGAGAACACAAACACGAGACGTATTTGGGACTGTTTAAAAGATGGATTTATGATGATGACCTCTGATGTTTCTGACAATCATGAACTCATTTTCCCCCAGATTTAGCATCCAACTGTCATGTGTTATATCAAATGCAAGGAGTGTTACATCAGGACCAGGATGATAAAAAAGAAACAGACAATAATTTAAATGTTTCACCAGCACAAGTAAACAAGATTCCTGATTTATTTGGGTCAATTACATCTGCGAGAGTCTCTAAATTCATCATTTCAATAAAAATCTGTACAAGGATCCAAAATATTCATATGTTCATGATAATATGCATTGTTATAAGATCTGTAAATGCAATGAAGAAAATAAAAAACAAACCAGAAAGCAAACAGCCACTACAATTACAACAGGAAGTAGAATCCAGAACAAGCCACACAGAAAGACAATAAATGTTCAGCATCTTTAAAAACAGCTGAATTTAGGAACAGAAAATAATGATTATCAGTTGATTGAAAGTGTTTCGATACCTGAAGGTAAAAAATTCTTACCTGACTGCAGAGGTATTGGCCGAAGCGGGCGAGGCCTTGCTGGTGGAGACCCAACAGAGGGAAGATCTTGAAAAATCTTTCTACCTGAGCGAGGTCGACAGCCGCTACGGCTTCATCCAGCTTCTCAGCAACAATGACCTTCAGCTTCTGCTCGGCCTCCTGCAGCATTAGGAGGCTGGCATCCACAGCGCTGCCTGTACACATGATAGAATTACAGTGTTATAGAGCAAACATACAGTTTACAGTGGATTTGTGCTGCTACTTAAACAGCAGGCAGAGATGTATGCGTAAAACTACCCCAAACAGATTAATTATACACTGAATATTTCTCTATGACTGCGAAGCGGAGGACTCGTACTTTCTTCACCCTGACGACTCAGCTCAATAACCGACTGGTCCAGAGAGAGGTATCGATGGATGTGGGCAGCAGCCTGTTCATAGTCTTCATTATGCAGAGCTGTCTGTACACCGTCTGTGCAGAACTTCAGATCCAGGATGTCGTCAGCGCGCTGGATGACATTATACAGCCGTGTCTACAAAAAATAAACAAATATGTGTAATGCAGCCATAGTTTTGAAATTTATGGTTATATCTGTGTGAAAGCTGGAGTAATCGTGTGTATTTACCTTGGCGAGGTCTAACTGTCTGACCTTTCGGCTAACGTTTTCAGCCAGGCTGCAGGTGAAGGTGATCATGCCTGAGAGCTGGGTCGCATCTCCTTCGATCAGCTGCAGGTTGGGCCTGGAGGAAGAGAACAGATACTAAGATCTAAAGAACAGGCTGAGATGGTCGGAGCTCAAATAAATGATGATGAGAATAAACAGACCATACCCCATCCTCTGCAGCGCCAGCATCTTGGTGTGAATGGAACCCTCCTTCCCAACCAGTCTCTCCAGCTCAGCATCTACTTCTTTCTGTGTAGATTCATTTTAGATTGAATTAAGTATCTCGTACGTGACACATTTTCCATCCAACCACACAGATCTAGATATAGCTGATTGTAGGGGAGGAGACATATCCTATGGAAGTCGTTTATTACAATTAGCAAGGCTCTGGATTAAACACAGCATTATTTGTCCTTTTATTTTCAGGATCTATGAACAATATTTCTCTACTTGTCTTTTTACGCTTAACGACACACATTGATATAATATTGGCACGTCATCAAAACCTGTCCCCCAAAGCGGAACCTTTTTCGGAACCTCCAAACAGGACCAGTTCCGCATGTAGAATTTAAATAACATCTACGTATTGACGTGCTGGCAAGTAGCTAAAATATTACATAGTTATTTCTGACAATTAATAAGCATTAACTTCGTCCACGCCCTGACTTGAAGCGACGATTTATTTTATTCTGGTTGTGTTTTAAAGACGTGACGTTTCTCCCGGAACTGAAGCGGATGACGCCACAGTGTGATCACGTCAAGCTAGCTGCCGGTAATGGCCGTCCACACGAACCTCCTGCTGGCAGAGCTGCTGGTAAACTTTCTCCAGGTCCTCCAGTTCCGTCAGGGCCGAGATGGTGTCCATACTGACGGAGGACACAGAGCTGGAGTCGCTTCGTTTCAACGACAGGGTTCCGTCGTCAGCCATCTTCCGACCGTCACGGAGCACGTCACTGGGTTTTCTTCGTCCCTGAGTTTTGCTTGCTAGGCAGCGCCTTCTGGCAGGACTAAGTCTGACTCGAAAAGAAATACGAAATTCTTCATCATTGTCCTCCAGATGATCGATTTTAATATTCTAGCTGACATCTATCATACCAAATGACGTACAACCTCAACTCTTAAAGGAGATATTTATTGTGGCAACACTCACGCGGTACCTGAAGAGTCAAGCAGTTGAGTTATAAACACGTTGTGCACGACGCCTTACTAAACAGATCATGGTTATAGCTAACTAACTAACTAACTAACTAACTAACTAACTAACTAACTAACTAACTAACTAACTAACTAACTAACTAACTACATAAATAGTTTAATGATTTATAAAACGTCGTCATCATCAACATCATCGCCATCATTTCTGTAGAAGAATAATCTTATTTTATTAAGGAAAAATTATTTAGCCACTCATATATTTAACACGTGCAGTAGATACACAGGCCCTGGCACGCACGCACACACACACACACACACACGCACGCACGCACGCACGCACACACACACACACACACACACAAGGGGCCTGCACACATGCAAATGAGAGGATAATGGTAGAGCGGTGTGCAGCTCCTTCATGGTGCACCAGATGAGCAACTTGTTTTAAGGACGGTGCTTTGCTCAAAGGCCTAAGCAGTGCTCAGAAGGTGAACTGATCTCTCCAACCACCAGTTCACAGTCCACAGCTTTGGTCCACGGGCGGATCTTGAACCGACCACCCTCTGGTCCCCAGCCCAAACCTAATGCCTACTGCCTACCACCTCCAGAGTTAGCAGCTTTTATTTATATGAATTTACTTATTTAACTTTATACATTAATATTTGACTTTACTCATGACGTACCCTTACCTTTTATGTTGTGAGTTTGAGCCCTGGCTAGAATGCTCACAGGATATTAATTTTAACCAGGCCTGTAGGCGCTGTGATCAGGTGTGTTGGATCAGCAAAAAGTAAAAAACACAAACTGAGGCATGAAACATGAGAAAAGAGACATTTTAAAGACATTTGAAAAAGGTTTAATTTTTTTTTAAATTTTATATATACTGGTTTGATCCCCGAAGGGAAATTAAGAAGCACACTCTAGCTACTGATTACAAACGCATGCATACATATATGTGAGTACAGGCCCCTGTATCACACACACACACAAGGGGGCCTGTAGGCATGCAGGGGAGGTAGAGTGGCAGGCAGCTCCTTCTTGGTGCGCCTCAAATGAGCAATTTGTAAAGGGGACGGCACCTTGCTCAAGGGTGCCTCGGCAGTGCTCCGGAGATGAGCTGACACCTCCCACTGTTAGCTCACCTCCGGGTATTTTTGGGGGGGCGGGAGCGGGAATCGAACCGCCGATCTCAAATCATAGGACGACCTGCTCTACCGCCCGCTTTACCACTGAGCCACTGCCGCCCTAGGTACAGCTGTGTTTCACATTGTAGTTTATTTAAAAACACTCAAAGTATTTGAGATGAGGGAACACTGTTTGAATTTTAGAGTGGGACTCCGTCTTGATCAGGTTTTTTTGTATTTGCAAATTCATTGTGTTTACACGTCTTCAATGAGGGGGCGGTCTGGCCGGTCCGGTACCAGAGCTCTCGTCCTCTTGAGGTCACACTGTCCTGAGGTGGTAGAATGTACCTGGAATGTTCCTGAAAAACAACACGTATGAACGGCTGACTTTTGGTCACACAGTTAGCGACCAGTGTTCCTTTTTTTGAGGATTACACATATTTTTTAGGCTTTTGTTATTGCAACAAATAAATGGAGTTGACGTAAAACCCTTGACATGTTTATTTTTGTGCTTGTTTTAAGATTAACAGAATTGGGAAATGATCACAATCTGTTTCATTAATGTTTTCAAGTTTCAAGTTTATTTATTCTTATATAGCCCAGATTCACAAAGAATGTCTCAAAGGGCTTTACAATCTACACATGGACGATATCCCTCTGACCTTTGTGCACTGCGAGCAGCACGACCCTCACATCGGATAAGGAACAGCTTCCCCCAAAACCCTTTTAACAGGGGAAAAAATGGATGGGAGAAACCTCAGGGAGACTGCAGAGGAGGGACCCCTCTTCCAGGAGCGGACAGACGAAGCAATAGATACCGCATGTACAGATTAACAACACAGTAATAAGAGCAATGACAGTAACAATAACAATAATAAATGTATGACAAAGGCACGCTGATCCATCCAGTAGAGCGAGTCACCACCAGCCGATGAAGCACACAGAGGTCACCAATTGCAGAAGATCCACCACTCTGAGGACAGACTAAACAGTGCCTAAGTCATTGATCTCAAAAAAGTTAGAGTGTATGATTACCCCCCGCCAAAACCCAAAAACCACAGCTGACCCCAATGAGATGGAACCAGACTCCCCTAGTGGATGGTGAAACAGGTCCACTGTGTAGCTTTTGATATCGCCATCCAAGGAAGCAGACAGAGGTAGCCGATTGCCGATGACCCACCACACAAAGGCCTGAGAGAGAGAACAGGAGAGGGAGGGAGAGAGATAGAACAGGGGCAATAGTGGTGCTAGAGGGACCAGAAGGGCAGAAGATTAATGGGAGACAGGGGCCTAACTAAGAAATCCTACGGCTCGTCGGCAGGACTAGATTAAAAATAAACATTGAGACTGCCCCCCCCCCAATATTAGTTATATGTTAGGGAGAACAGATACGTTTTGAGTCTAGATTTAAAGATATCTACGGATTCAGACTTTATCTATAGGGAGATTATTCCACAAGAAAGGGGCACGATAGGAGAAGGCCCTCTGGCCAGCTGACCTCTTTTTAACTCCAGGAACACACAAGAGACTTGTATTCTGAGAGCGGAGAGCCCTAATCGGAGTGTAAGGTTTAACCAGATCGGACAAGTAGGTGGGAGAAAGCCCATTAATGCTTTTGTACTTCATGAATCGGGAGCCAATGTATGCAGCTAATACTGGGGTGATATGGTCAAATTTCCTAGTTTTAGTTAATATTCTTGCTGCTGTGTTCTGAACCATCTGAAGGCCCCTAGTACTAGACCGAGGCAACCCTGATAACAGAACATTACAATGGTCAAGTCTAGAGGACACAAAGGCATGAATTAAAAAATTCTGCATCAGCCATAGATAGAGAGGACCTAACTTTGGAGATATTACATAGATGAAAGAAGGCGATCTTTGTCACCTCTTTAATATGCTGGTCAAAGGAGAGAGTTGAATCTAACGTTACTCCAAGATTATGGACTGTTGAACTTTGGGTTATTAAACAGTTATCTCCAGATAATGTGAGTTGTTCAAATTGGTTTCTATGTCAGACAGGGCCAATGATTAACATCTCTGTTTTGTCTGGGTTTAGGAGCAAGAAATTACTGGACATCCAACTATTCACGGCAGAAAGACAGGCCTCTAGTTTAATTAATTCAGATCGATCATCTGCTTTAATGGGCATGTAAAGTTGTGTGTCAGCATAACAAAGAAAACTTATTCCAAAGCTGTGTATAATTTGACCTAGAGGTGTAACATACAGGGAGAATAACAAAAGACCAAGTAC
Organism: Antennarius striatus; assembly: GCF_040054535.1. Classification (NCBI taxonomy): domain Eukaryota; kingdom Metazoa; phylum Chordata; class Actinopteri; order Lophiiformes; family Antennariidae; genus Antennarius; species Antennarius striatus. The sequence goes on along the minus strand of NC_090776.1, from coordinate 21,177,318 downwards.
AGACCCCTGAGGTACGCCATACTTGACGTCGGAGAAGGCGGAAGTTTTATTATTGTAGGAGACACATTGTGTCCTATCAGATAGATAAGATTTTAACCATGCAAGAGCTAACTCAGACACCAAACTGCCTCTCCAGTCGGTCAAGGAGTATACAGTGATCTATAGTGTCAAACGCAGCACTAAGATCCACAAATAAGAGAATAGAAGTGGCATCAGAGTCCATATTTAATAGGAGATCATTTGCAACTTTAGTTAGTGCTGTTTCAGTGGAATGGCAGGCCCGAAAAGCGGATTTGAGCGGTTCAGAAAGGCCGCTAAATGATAATCTAAGTGTTTGGATTGTGTTAATCCTTTGTCAGCAGTAACAGTTTGTGGTTTTCTATTGCTTAATTTGAGCTGAACCCATTCTCACCATTTTTAGGGCCTCTGACGCTTTTGCTCAGGAATTTACATTTTTAATGAAATTTTGACAAATACCCCTCCAAGTTATTGGCTTCTCCTTTTTCATTTGGTTAAAAACTAAAATGTGCCCTCGACGGTGCTGTGACATTTGGCTTAGCCACTAAATGATTAATGTTCACGTCAGTAAATGCTCAACTAGCAGTTTGGAAACAAAGAATAATTTACACTTCTTGCTTGTTAACCGTTTAGTTGAACAAAACAAACACAAAATACAAAACAAAAAATCCCGACGTGATACACCTGTGTGTGATTTTTAACCATTTTCATATAATACACATACACATTTTTGTTAATATCTTTTGTTTGATGAGTGAAACAATGTCAGTCTTTGTTGTTTAATTGCATTTAAATCACTTTCTTTTCCAGAAATAAAAAAAAACCAAGATTGGATATTAATATGTGAACATTTCTTAATGAAGAGATGATTATTTACTGGGTCATCCCAATTTTTTCACAACTGTATGATCTAATTTCAATCAGGCAGTTTTAGTGGCTGTCACCTCAATGAAGCAGAAACATGAGAAAATCATCCTCTATGCAGATGAGACTGCCTTTTGATGACAAGATGTTTGAAAATGATGATTTAATTTGATTATAAGTACAGTATAAATTTGCATCCTCCCAGTTCAGGATGGATTAACAGAACTGTTAAGAAACAATACATTTACACAATGTGAGTTTTAAACAGTGAATGAAGTGACCGCACGTTAAATGAATACAACAGCATTTATTAAAGGACATATCTGCCAGGCAGTTGAACAGACCAGTTTTCCAACTTGAATACAACAACACATTGTGATCAAAAAACGCCTTACAGCCAATTAAAACCACACTAAAACTAAACAATTTAAATATTGTAGCTTTAAACAAATTCACAGGCTGGGGAAAAAGAACAAAACAGAATAAACGACAGGAAATTTCCTCCACACCAAGGCATATAAATAAATACACAATAATCTTCCTTTTTGAGCAATGTTACATTCAATTTTTTGCAGTGAGCAGCTGGTACATGCATCACTGCAAATTAAATATGTAGCATTTTATCAGTGCAAAAACAAAAGATCACCTGTTAAAACAAGGTCTGGACTCAGTTGGAATGTATTTTCAGTATCAGTGTGTTATGGAACGTCCTGCAGGCAAATGTGATGTGTTTCATAAAGACACTGTAAACGTGATGCAATGTGTTAAGCAGTGTTGGGATGGTGTGAGGTAAGCGTGTAAAGTGTATGTATCCTTGTATCTATGTATGTCGTTCTTAATCTTACTCTTGTGTGAGCGCCTGAGAGAAGCACACATTTCTACGCTCACACACACACACACACACACACACACACACACACACACACACACACACACACACACACACACACCAAATTCAGTGGTTCAACTAAATGAAAAGAAAAGACAGTAAGGCTTCAGAGCGATGGCAGCCCAATCCATGGATTTAAACATCTGGAACCATTTTAAATGCATAGATTGCATGGAAAGAAATCTAGTATAAAAAAAACTATACAATTACTTCAATGCTTATCACATGTAAACACACCTCTGATACATATTTAGTTGTCCAACACCCTCAGGTTTTGTAACTAAAACTTTATCAGTTAGCAATAAAAAGCCAGCAAACTTTTATTTTGAGGACCTGCTCCTAATAATTTAAGATCTATGGTGAAGAGCCTCCTAAAAATCAGTCCACTGAGGATCACCTCCTGTAAACTTGCTCATTAAAAGTTTGTATTTTCCTTCTTCACAGCAAATCTTAATGGTTAAAAAGATCATTACTTGTAATTTTTCATGGTGGAAAAGTGTTTGACTACTACATGACTGGAAACCCTGTGTCTGTGTGGAGCGATCAACATCTCTGAAGCCTGAAGTGGAGGATTTGTTTACAAGTAGAATATTTTGTTGAAATGTTAGCTCCACACACAGAGACGATACAGGCGATGCAGGTAAGGTGTTAAACTTTTTCCATAATGGAAACTTGTCATTTCTGAAATATTCCAGCTCCTCCATCTGTGAAGAAAGAAAGTACAAACTAATGTTTTACCTTTTTTTCAGCAGAGTGCAAGTGACACAAAACATTTAAATTAAGAATGATCACTTTGACTTTGGGCATTTCTTAAGCAGGGGGGGTAGGATGCTACAAACAAAAAAAATTATAATCCCATTTTAAATACAGTAGCTTATTTTCCACAATCCCTGGTATCTTGTGTCTGCCGTCGCATAAACAACGTAAAAACCTACAAATACCTATTGCAATGTCTTCCTTTTTTTTAAAATTATATGCTTGTTATTACAAATTAAACAACTCTATTATTCTTGCTCTGAAACAACAACAATCTTTTCTGAACTGCGTCCTTTTTGTTTTTTTTAACTAAAATATTTTGTGTGAAAATAGCGTGAAAATGCAAGGAGTAGTCACGGGAACAGGAAACCGTCTGAGCAGCTTAGTTGAGGGGAAACATTCAGAGCCCAGTTTTGGACCAACATTTCTAGTAGTCGCATCGTTTTCAGTTCTTATTCCTCTGCAGAGCCTCACACAGGTTGTGGTTCGGATCTGGCTCTTGACTCATGATCTCAACACACTCCCACTCTCCGCTACAACTGGACCGTTTCACCGCCTCCACCACCGTCTGCACGTACAACCCGTCTTCGAACGTCGGCGCAATGGCCACGGGTTCCTCCGCCCACAATCTGCGCTCTTTGTGAGCCTGGAAGGACTGTCTTAGTGCCTTCACCATGGAGCTCAGCCCCTGCAGGTGAGACAGGTGCATCTCTTTCACCTCTGGTCCTGCCCACCCACTATCGCCTAGCAACAGCTCCTCACTTGCGCTCCCATTTTGCTGACCGTACAGTTCTGTACCCCTGGCGACCAGCCTCCCTTCCGATCCGACTACCATCACCTCGTGCACGAACGATCCTGGCATGTTGAAGTTCAGGGTGACGGTGCAGCACACGCCGCTGGAGCTCAGCCCCGTTCCTCCCATCAACATCTGGAAGAAACAGAAGTCGTCGCTGGTGACGCGGCGGATGCCTCGGATCAAATCGTTCTGTTGCACGAAAGTCCGCAGTAAGCCGTGGACGCGATGAGCTCGCGCGTTGGTCAAGAAACTCAAAAGATCGATGATGGCGGAGCCGAAGGTGTGCAGGCCGCCGCCTCCCATCAGCTCCTCGCATGTCCAGCCATAAGAGTGATCCAGAAGGCTGGGGCCGTAGACCCGGACGTCACACACCTGCACTTTGCCGACATATCCCTCCACCAGCCGCTGGCGCATGGCAACAAAGGCAGGCAGAAAGCGGAGGGTGTTTCCCATAATGCTGAGCAGCTGTGGGTAGTATCTGGCAGCAGTCACCATCTTGAATGAATCCACGGCAGTCGCAGCTTTCTCACACACGACATTCTTACCGATACCTGCAGAGAGGAAGGAGGGACAGCCAGGGGTTAATATATTTAGACGTAACTGTATACAGTGACTTTATTTACCACCAAAAATACTAATAAAGCTGACAGTTCCTGTCATATCTCCAGCTGTTTAATCCATCAGAGGCAAAATGCCAAAAAAAATTTTTTTTCTAAAAATGCTTATCTTCTTATAATTAAATATTGTATGGCGTGTGGTGGATGTGTCGTGTCGGTCAGGTCAGGAGCTGATCGTCTCAGAGTGTGATTTGAATAAACAAAGAGTTCTTCCCCAAACACACGTGATAACGTAGGGAAGAGAACATTTTTTAAATACAGATATAAGAGGCTTTCAATACCCACTGGAAGCAGAGCTACAGCAGGGACACACGCAGGAAGTTACAACTGAAACAGGAAGCGCTGAGGTCACCGGTCAGGAATTCCATCAGATACAGTAGGTTAGATCAGCCCTGATATGACTTCGCTTTTATCACTCTGTTGTTAGCAGAAATGTGAGCAATCTAAAGTTTTTTTGTTTGAATTTATTTGTTTTAATTTACTTCCTGTGGTCGTGGCTATGATCACCATAATCCACAGAAGAATACAGCCGTCTGATGGGGATGTGTCCTTCAGGACACAACATAACCGCCATCATAGCTGAACAATGGCAGGATGACATGAAAACAACATTAAATGAATATCTAACACGTTCATCTTAAGCTGAGCTTACCCAGTGCTTTGACAGCGATCTGCCTCGTCATTGAAGGTGGAATATAGATGCAAACAAGGTCCACGTCTTGGTGCAGCAGCACGTCGTCAGATCGGCTGGTGTGGAAAGGGATGCTCAGCTCCTTTGCCAAGCAGCGTGCCTCTTCTTCACTTCGACCCCAGAGGGCACGGACCTCAAAGCCTTCAGCTTTCAGCATGGGCACCAGCACTCGGGCGGTGTTCCCCGTGCCGAACACGCCGACCCCGGGCAACATGGCGGCGGCGCTCACCACGACCTTACATGTTAACCGTGGCCAAAAAACATCTGAACAGCCCACGACTCACATGTGTGTGAAGGTCTCTGATCGTACCTGTGAAGTCAAAGCACAGACAAATGAATCCAGGTAATAAAATCAAATATGAAGCATTTTGTGTCAATTCATAGTTTTTTAACCAACATTTTAACTTAAGGAAAGTGATAATGGATATACAGTACTTGTAAAAGCATTTAATGTTTATCACATAAGTAAGTTCTGATAATCATCAGCCTATAACTTTTCTATATGGCAGGACACTACATTTGATCTATATACAATATTATGACCAAAATCAAAGAGTAACACGTGTGCTGATGTCATTGTGATGTCATTTATGTTCTAGTCCAGAGTTCAAAATGATGATAAACTGGCTCATCACATTTTGGGATGTTCAAATGACTGAAAATGTGTTCACATGATCAGATCCCTCAAAAGTGATTGGTTATGTCGATAGTCAACCATGTTCATATTTAAATCAGTTTGAGTGGATCGGTGAGTTAATATCAGTTATTATAGACTGTATTTACAAGAACTAGAACTATCACGTAGAGGATGTTTTCCTCGTGTTTCTGCTTCACTGAAGTGACAGCCACTGAATGTGCCTGACTGAAATTACATCATACAGTGTGAAAAAAATGAGTACACCCCTTTAAATAATCAGCTCTTTATTAAGAAATGTTCACATTTCAATGTCCACTAACGTCCTATCATATGTGTTAACAGAGCACACCCTAATGTGTGGATAAGGACTTATCTGTCAGCTCTAATGCTAGGACAGGACAAACATGCTGAACTGAGGCCTAAACTAGTTTTTCTTATCAGTTTTCTCTGACAGCTCCTGCTTTTGTTCACTTCTACATAACTAACATGCCATTCTCCACAAGATCCACACCCGACAGGAGTCCACGTCATCTCTACCTCTGAAGCACAAGCAATACGTGCCTGTGGGCTCCACTGCATCCAAATCAGACAATTTATCATATTCATTATATTTTATGTTTGCACAAAATTACATAACTCGGTTCTACCTGTTCAGCAAGTTAAATATGAAATATTGAGCTCAGATCACCTGCAGGAAAATGCATGAGAGTCATTCCTGATGGAGCCACACCTGGACTGTTTTCAGTCACACTACTGTGTGATGGCAGCACCTGTGTGTGTGTGTGTGTGTGTGTGTGTGTGTGTGTGTGTGTGTGTGTGTGTGTTTACAGCTAACTGTAACGAGCTAATGCTAAAACAAACGGGTTAAACACAATACATTCATCTCGTATTTGTCAGAGCAGACATGCTGGGACCCACCCCGTGTCGGTGCACCTGCGTTACCCCCACAAAGCCCCAGCTAGAGGGGCAAACCCCGAAACCAGCGAGACACACACACACACACACACACCAACGTTTATCGCAACAACTACTCACCGCTTTCCCCCACGCAAAACCCCCCCACTGGAGGGCAACAGGAGACCGGTTGGAGCTAGGTTTGAGTCCAGCTAGCTGAACGCGGCTCCCGCCTCTGATAAACACACCGAGCTAGCTACAGAACGCTACCTAGCATTTTTAGCTAGCCGGCCAGACAGCGACAACGCAAACGGAAAACCCTTCCGATACATGAGTTAGTACCTGGCAGCGTTTGTCGTCACAGTTCGTGTGTCTAATGGCGTTTGAAGCTGGTATGAAAATTCAGGATTAAACGTACCATGAGAGGCTTTTTATGGGTTTAGCTGGACACCACCGACAGATGAAGGCTGCTCCGTCGGGCGCAGCCCAGTTGCTAATGGTAACTTCAGTGTCAGCGGAGGGATTGAAGGGAGTTCCGGGCTCTACAGGATGGAGACACGGCCCCTGCAGGTAGCAGCACGGAGCGGCCGGCAGCCCCAGCTTAACACCTAATAACTTCAGCATTTTTAAAAAACTAATCTGTAAACAGAACGCGAGTCTAAAAAACAAACAAAAATAATTTTTTTTTAGAACCAATACAGTCAGAAACTGCAACATCCCGCGACACCCCTGAATTCAAAAATTTTACCCTGACCTACTTGCATAGGTCAAAGGTCAAAGCTAGTGCTCTGACCTACTTTCATTGATCAAAACGCTAGCTTTGATCTATGGTCTTACTCACACTGGTCATCTCCCTTGTCTTTCTATCCTGGGGGTACAAAAGTTGAAATTTGACCACGACCTAGTTTTCTCAAGGTCAAGGTCATCATCTCATCATCTCATCTCACGAACTTCTGTGTGGACACCGTGGCCCCTGTCAGGACAGTCAGGTGTTACCCCAACAACAAACCATGGGTAACAAAGGAATTCAAGGCTAGCCTGAACAGGAAGAAGCGGGCGTTCAGGAGCAAGAACGAGGAGGAGATGAAGAATGCCCAGCAGGAAATGAGACTCTGCCTGAGGGAATCCAAGGAGGCGTATGGGAGGAAGCTGGAGAAGCAGCTGGGGTGCAACCAAGGGGGTCTGGAGTGGGATGAGAACCATCACCGGACACGGGAAAGGGCGCAGCACTGTAGAGGGGAATAGTTATCGAGCGAATGAACTAAACAGCTTTTTCAATCGTTTCGGCTCCCCCACCTCTCCCGGCTCCTCATTCCAGGCCTCTCCTGGCCCTGTGGACCGCTCCACTGATGCTCCCTCCTCCTGTGCTTCCTCTCCTTCCACCCCTGCCACTTCTCCCGAGCCGACTCTTAGAACTGCGAAGCTCAACGGCCCCACCTCAACCACATGACTTCCAACCTTGCCACGACCTCCTGCTCCCACCACGACTGAGACCGTCATCACTGCAGACCTCCTACATTGTCCCTGTACCCAAGAAAGGACGCCCTACTGAGCTCAACGACCACCGACCGGTCGCTCCTACATCCCACATAATGGAGACCCGAGAGCGACTGGTCCTGGAGCTCATGCGTCCACAGGTGCAGGGTGCAATGGACCCTCTCCAGCTCACCTATCAGGCCAAGGTTGGGGTTGATGATACGGTCTTGTTCCTCCTCCACCGTGTGCTCTCCTACCTGGACGCCGGGGGCTGTGCCATCAGGGTGCTCTTCTTTGACTTTTCGAGCGCCTTCAACACCATCCAGCCCCGGCTCCTGTAGGATAAACTGACCTCCATGGCTGTGGACCCCTACCTCGTGAGCTGGATCACGGACTACCTAACGGACAGACCCCAATACGTCTGTATGGGGGACTGTTTGTCTTCTATGGTGACCGGCAGCACGGGGGCGCCACAGGGGACCGTTCTCTCCCCCATTCTCTTCACCCTCTACACATCGGACTTCAAGCACAACCTGCCACATACAGAAGTACTCTGATGACACTGCAACTGTTTCATGTATCCGGGAGGGTGATGAGGGGGCATACAGGGCATTGGTGGCTGACTTCGTGGAGTGGTGCCAACAGAACCAGCTCCAGCTCAACGTCTCCAAGACCAAGGAGTTGGTGATGGATTTCCGGCGGGCACCCCCCTCTCCACAACCAGTGATCATCGAGGGCAGTGAGGTGGAGGTTGTAGAAAACTATAAGTACCTGGGACTGCAGCTAGACAGCAGACTGGACTGGTCACTCAACTCGGACTGTGTGTACAAGAAGGGGCAGAGCAGGATGTACTTCCTGAGGAGGCTGGCCTCCTTCAACATCTGTCCTAAGCTCCTTCTCATGTTCTATCAGTCCGTAGTCTCCAGTGTGCTGTCATACGCCATTGTGTGTTGGGGTGGTGGGGCCAGGAAAAGAGATATGGACCGTCTGAACAGACTCATCCGCAGAGCGGGCTCAGTGGTCGGGCGGAGCCTGGACTCTGTGGAGACGCTTCTGGAGAGCAGGACCATGTCTAAATTCAGGGCCATCATGAACAACACCAGGCACCCCCTACACACCACCTTCTCCCAGCAGAGGAGCACCTTCAGCGGCAGACTGCTGTCACACAGCGCCTCCACAGAGAGGCTGAGGTCCTCCTTCGTGCCCCGTGCCATCAGGGGGTACAATGACTCTGTCAGGAGGAGCAGGGGGAGGTGGCGAGGTCAGCACGTGGTTGAATGGATTTTATTTAATTTTATACTGTTTAGTGTAATGTATGTCTTGTGGTATGTCCTGTGATGTCAGTTTTTCTTTTTCTCCTGGTGTTTATCCAGTATTTATTCATTATGTAATGCCTGAGCAGTGGATATGTGCAATTTCCTCCGGGATTAATAAAGTATCTATCTATCTATCTATCTATCTATCTATCTATCTATCTATCTATCTATCTATCTATCTATCTATCTATCTATCTATCTATCTATCTATCTATCTATCTATCTATCTATCTATCTATCTATCTATCTATCTATCTATCTATCTATCTATCTATCTATCTATCTATTTATCTATCTGTCCAGCGTCGGCTGGACAGATAGCCTCCACACACAAGACAAATGACTAGTACACGCAAGAGAAATACGTTGTTCTCACATGATAACTTATGCTCATAAGACTGAAAACAAAAGCACTGAAGGAACTGGGCCACATTAATGACTACAAATTAAAATTCTAAGTATTATGGCGTGTGATTGTAAAGAGTCCCCAAAGTCATGTGCCATGTAATTCTTCTTCTTCTTCTCCTTCTCCTTCTCCTTCTCCTGGGTACAATAGATGGAATCAGAGAAAGTGGCAGCTTTTAAATTTTATTTCTGGGGAGGCAAAACTTGCAATTCATGTAACCAGGAAGAGGAAAATTGAAAACAATACCGCTCAAGAAGCAGCTACTGTTTTTTGCTGTAACATCAGATGTCGCTTAAAACTAGAATTTGGTTTCTATAAATTGACAAAAGACCTGAATAACTTTAGGAACATCTGGTGTTACAAAAATGTCCTATGCACTTTAGTTGATGACCACCTCACTTTTGCAAACTTCCTGTTATAATGCACTAATTCTTATATTGTATTTCCCTTTGTTTCTTGGTGTTTAATGTTTTTGAGTGTTTAGTGTTTTTGAAATTTCATCTAATGAAAATTTGTAAAATGTTCTAAATGTTCTAAATGTTCTAAATGTGATTGAAGTTTGTTTGGAAAAGATGTTCTGAGGCACTTAAATGCTTTCATCTGATGTAAAACTGCAAAATGTTTGAATGAGATTAAAGTGTTTTTGCAAAAATCAAATCTCCTTCTCCTTCTCCTTCTCCTTCTCCTTCTTCTTCTTCTTCTTCTTCTTTTTTTAAATCTTGTGTGTACAAGTTATCTTTTGGGGGGAAAAAACTTGTACAGAGATGAAGTTTATGATGCAGAGTTACCTGATTCTGGAACTCTTTCTTTTCATTGCCATGCGAGTTAAAATTAAAGCTGTACAAGGTCGGAAATGAGCTAAAATATCATTAGTTTGGTTTTTAATTTTACGATGTCAGTAATGTTAGCATATCTCTTCGTGACACCCCAGATACTGTGGCAGATGTGATGAAATGTCATGCTAGGAATGAAATTGTTCCAAGCTTCTCCACTTGCATGCAGACTTGTCTCAACAATCCCCAAGAATGCCCTACATTTCATTTTAGTGTTACAAAGATGAGCCAAAAGCATTTCAGTGTTTCTGTTTTTTCATTCTACACTCCAGGAATAGCTCTGTACATACAGGGAGAGACATTCCATTATTTGTTGTGCGGCTTGTTTCAGGACATATTTGCTCTTATGATACTGTCAACTTACTGAAATAAATGCATTAAACGTATTACAGTATGGATTTGTGTTGCCTCTGGCAAGGAAGTTATGTGATTAATTCGATTTGTTTGTTTGACTGTTTGATTCTTAGAATAAACCATGAAAAAAATCAACAGATGGAATTGTATAAAATTTTCTCTGAAGATGGACTCCAAGAGGTGAATACATTGTTGTCAGGATTGGGTTTTGGTTTTGGTAATTTTTGTCGACAGAATTCTGCTTTTCATACACTTTTATTGTTAGAACAATGCAAAGCACATGTCTATTAAGCATTAGAATAAACCTCTTCCACAAACTCTTGCAAATATTCTAGCCTTGGCAGAGGTTTTCACTCTCCAAGCTGTCGTGTTTGAAGATTTTTTTTTTTTTACCAGAAAATGATGATGTAAATTAGCAACCCTTGACCAAACCTGTGAAGTAAGACTTTTTTATTTCATGCTTATCCTTTTATAAGATCAGAGCTATGTGGAATTTTTGATATATCTGTGAACAAATTTCTCACTTTGGGTGGAAAGATAAGTACTGTGTCTGATAACAATTTCTCACATGGACACACTCAACTCCAATGTGCTGCTGCTGACCCAGTATGTCTATCAATGGCTTTTAAATGAGTCTACTTGTGTTACTTAAAAAAAAATGGAACTCCTACACAGGATATTTCACAACTTATTGATACTTGTATTTGCACTATTGTGCATGGAACTAAACACTACCTTCTGTGTTTGGATCAATCAATCAATCAATCAATCAAGTTTTATTTATATAGCGCTTAATCATGGCAGCAGACATTTCAAAGCGCTTTAACAGACAGAGAAACCCAACTGAACCCTCAAGAGCAAGCATAAGCGACAGTGGCGGGGGAAAACTCCCTCGATGAGGAAGAAACTCCGGGCAGGACCCAGACTCTTTTTGGCGGCAATCCGCCTCGACCGGTTGGGTGGAAAAGAAATCAAAGGAAGATAAGAACAGCATCAGAGAGAGAGACAGAGAGAGAGTGACAGATAGGCCAGGTAGAGACAGTATCAATATGATTAAGGTTGCTAAAGTCAAGGCACAATTACAGCTGCGTGGATGACTGTATGGTGGCATGGAGGATGTACTGTATTCAGGGTGATGTTCGATCAGATCCAGGTACGTCAGAGTGCGTCAATCAATGTTCCTTTCTGTTCTTTAAAATTACTTTCTGTTCTTTAAAATTACTAACCAATCTACGGTATGATACTTTCATAACTGGAATTTGAATTATGGTTTAAATTGAATTAAAACATAATTCAAAAAGAAAAGGGGATTATTTCCAAATTAAAAACAATAATATAATAATATATAAAATATGTATTGAGTTATTTCTCCTATTCTTATTTTTTTTTATTATAACCTCTTGCAACCCAGACCCTGGATGTAAAGGTCAAGGTGTAGCGGTTCCACACACTGGCCAGAAGGGGGCGCTACTGGGACAGAAGCGACGCAGGAAGCACAGAGAATTATGGGACTTCTAGTCCTCATTGGCTGACGGTCGGATTTGTATCATAACGAAGAACAAATGTAGGTATTTTTTCTCCGAAAATAACATAAAAACATTGAATCCAGTACAAGTAAAAGGATCTATTTGGATTTCGGTTAAATGAAGGTGGATTTTTTCGTGGTTGGCAGAAGAGGAGCTCGCGTTTGGCGAAAAATAAACAGGAAGTTGCTAGCGTTGTGGGACGTGTAGTTCCGTTTGCAGGCCACTGGTTATTTTAGCAACGCTTAGAATAAAGAAACAACAACAAAATAAGCCGAATTTAACCAGAGGTTTTTTATTGGAGCGTTGTCTTCGCGGGGAACATGCCTGGCTTCACCTGCTGTGTTCCCGGCTGCTACAACAACTCGCACCGGGACCGGGACCTGCGCTTCTACACGTTCCCCAAAGACACCACGCTGAGGGAGCTGTGGCTGAGGAACATCTCCCGGGCCGGGGTGAGCGGCTGCTTCAGCACCTTCCAGCCCACCACCGGTCACCGAGTCTGCAGCGTCCATTTCGCCGGAGGCAGGAAAACCTACAGCATCCGAGTCCCGTCCTTGTTCCCGCTGCGGGGGGTGAACGAGCGCCGGAGTCGGCGGGGGAGAGGGAGGAAGGTGTCCGCGGCGGTTCCAGCCGCTGCCGCTGCAGCCACCGCCGGGGTGGTGGTCAGCAGCGTCCTGGGAAGCACCCCCGGAGCCGAGAGCAGCGTGGGAGGCGAGGCGGGCGATGATACCATCACCGTGGTCCAGATCGGCCAGAACGGAGAGTACCTGGGCACGGCGAGGCTCCCCGCGCAGTCCGAAGGCACCTGCTACACCGCCCCGGTGGGGAGCCCCGGGGAGCTGATCCCCGAAGACTCATCCGTGGAGACCAGCGGGAACCAGCGGCCCGTCCAGTTCGTCAGCGTGACCAGCAGCCCGCTGGACCACTCCTACTCGCTGACTACCGGGACCACCTCTACCGAGCTGCTGAGGAAGCTGAACGAGCAGCGGGACATCATCGCGCTGATGGAGGTGAAGATGAAGGAGATGAAGGCCACCATCCGGGCGCTGCGGGTCACCGAGGCCAAGCTGCAGGAGGAGGTGCGGGAGAGGGACCGGCTGCTCTACGGGAACTCTGCGGGCTTCAGCCTCCGCAAGAAAATCTGATGAGCGGACACGAACAGAGGGGTCCAACCCTATTTTGTATAAAAACACGAGTTTATTTTGAATAAGCAGCTCTGAATTTATTCCTAGGCCAGATATTAAAACTAGTTGATGTAGCTCCTAACTAATAAGTAAATACAAACATGCATAATAACCTCTGTTTTATCCCTTCAATAAGTTTGCACTGAGGAACTAGTTAGTCGGGGTCAAACAGATTGGTACCCGAATTTGCATTAAAGGTTTTTTGTTTTTCTTAAAAATCCTGTGACATTTTTTTTTCTTGTGAGTTCAAAGTAGGAAGTTGTTGCAAGAAACATCTCATAATAGATTTTCAGAGGTTACGTAGATCAACGTGAAACATTTAGATTGTTTTTGTTAGGTTTTTTTAAAAGAAGAAAACACTATTCTTGGCAAGTTTATACCTGCGACTGTGTCTGAATTGCCTTCACAGATTTTGTGCAACAGAAAAAAAGATGACAAGTAATTCCTTAAAACTTGAAGAAGCGCTCATTTGATCAGGAAGACAAGTACAAAGATAACAAGTTATTTGTCTGAATTGATTGTTTGCCTGGTAATGATGTTACATACATTTCTGACTTTTAACTTGGTCTGAAAACGATGATCTTCCTTCATTTGGAAGTAAATCTCATTTTGAAATAGAGCTGATTCACCCTGATGTGTCCTGATTTTGTCCAGCGCTACAACAACAAGGTGGAAACTGATTATTTTTAACCTTTCTACCACTTTTGTGTGGATCAGTTAAATATCAGGAGGTCTTGTTTAAAAAGTAGAGAAAAAATCTCCAGTGACTTTACCTTTATTGTGAACTACCAGATGTATTGTTTTTTACATTTTCTATGATAAATTGTGCTGTGGTAAGCAGCCAGGATAGGACCCAGCATAACCCACAACCAATGTTCCAGACAAGTGGATGAAGTGGAGACGATTCTGATCGTTTCTCTTCAAAAAGATGAATGAATTAATGAATGAGTGTTAAACTGGAAACAGTAATCCATTTTCTCATTTGTGACTGGAATGAAACCTCAAGTCTGAGCTTTGTGACCTGTTGTGCACACCCCATGCATTGATTGAATTAAATTGAATTTATTTGGTGTATACAATTATAAATTAATACCAAGGACAACACAACATGCAGTATTTTCTGAACTATGAGGCGCAGCTAAAAGCCTTTAATTTTCTCAAAAACCAACACTGGGTCTTATAATCCAGTGCACCTTATAGTGCAGAAAATACTGTACTTATTATCAACATGGAAACATTCATAGTAAACAGTTTAATGCCAGATGTCACCTGGGGCTTGTGTCATAAAGAACTTATATGATACAGACTTATCCAGTTAGTCTGACTTATTTTTCATTGATTTGCTTTCATAAGTCATGTTTTGTTACTATGGCAACTTACTGAGAAAATTAATCTTGATAAATAAAGACCATGATAACCGAGAAAACTGCATTCAGAAAACAACATGCAGATAATCTGTGATCATCTGTTGATGGCTGTATGAAAATATACTGTTATAGCCCAACCCTGACCAGGTTAGTGTGCCAGCATCTGTTGCTATAGTAACTGAGTTAAACTATATTGAGCTTGCTTTATTGAAATCAAGTTAAAATAAGTCCGACTAAATACAATAAGGTCGGCCCATGTGATTAACTCTTTGTGGAACAAGTGTTAAGAGAGCATCATGACCCAAGTGTTTCCTTATTTAAATAAACAGGAAGTCTGTAACCCTTTATTTTAGTTACTCCTGAATCCAAACACACAGACCGTTCCTTCGGTTGAATGAATTCATTCATTTTGGTAAGAGTCTCATTCAGAGTCACATCCAGTCATGTCTTTTTACCTCCTTATGTTGTAGCTTTGTTTTCACCCTCTAGATGGCGACAGGATAAACGTTTGAGAGGAGTTAAGCTTCGTGTCTATCTGGCCTAATTTGCTCCATCCATCTGTGTGATGCAGCATGTTCCTGAGTGTCACTTCATGTTGAATGTCTTCATATGACTGGGATACTTCCATGCTGTCACTCAGCTCATCAGTTTAAATGTGTTATTTTGGACACCTATAGTGATAATGTTGTTACAGGGAACAGAGAGGGACAGATGAATGGATACCCAGAAAGCACTGGAGAGAGTGAGGATCTAGATCCTAATCTCATCTGGATTTATTTTTTACTCTCAGCAGCGTTGCATAATGCCGTAATCCAGAGCGGTCGATCAAACTCAGACAACCCTGTCTTCCTTTTTCCATGTTAGCTGAAATTTACCATAATTGCTGTTCATTCAAGCTTCATATGAAGTACTGACGATGGTGAAGAGCAAGCTTTTGACACTTTTGATTATATTTTAAAAATACTTAACAGAACGTTTTCCTAAAGAAACATTGGCGTGCTATCAAATAATCTTTTTTCAGCATACTACATGACTGTAATGTTGATACGCATCATAAAGTCTATAGGAGACTCTAGCAGGTTATTCCGCTGTTAATCAGGATGTTTGGTTCAGACCATGAACTTTGTAGAAGGTATGAATATATGATAATCGTTTAAAGTTTACTATTTAATCGACTTTACTGAAAGGTTTGTCCTGGTTATTATGTTATCGACAATATTTCAGATTATTTTGTGGCTCGGTCTTAGATTTACTTCAATTCAAAGTCTTACCTGTTAGAATGGTAGCATTTTAGCTTTTAGTAGTATTTCTGTGATCAGACAACATTAAGTTGTTAAAACCTTTGTTAAATGAACAGTAGGGTTTATATTTCTACATATATTTTAAAGTAACATTGATGGGAGGAGATTTTTAGGTCATTTAAAAAAAAATTCCTTAATTTCTCAGAGAATAACTACCTGAATGAATCACTGAAGTAGGTTATTAATTAAATAATCAATCGATATTTATCAGTTTGTGAAATTTGTTGCACCTGGGTAGAGGTATTAGTTCTAATATGTTAAATTGTAGTAACTCACTAATGAACAACAACAATAATATAATTATAATAATATCACGATAATAATAATATCACGATAATAATAATAATAATAATAATAATAATAATAATAATAATAATAATAATAATAATAATAATAATAATAATAATAACATGCATGGTGATGAACAACAGTCTAACATGAAAACCTACAAGGGTTCTCTCTTGGTTCTCCGGTTTCCAAAAAAGGCACTTGAGGTGGATTATTCAGCAGTTGTCCGTAGGTGTGAGTGTGTGAGTGAATGGATGTTTGTCTTTCTTGCAACTCCGTGGTGCACCGGCGTCACGCCTTGAGTGTACCCTGCCTCTTGCACAAAAGTCTGCTGGGATAGGCTCCAGCAAACCCCCGTAACCCACAAAAGCAGAGAGGATGGATTGATGGGTTTTTACTGAATCATCAAAAAGTCTTTCAATCGGGAGAGACTGGTGGTTGACGTAAATTATATTTACTACATCAAATGATTTGTGTTAATGATTCTGTCACTAAGTGTTTGGCGTTGAGCCTCTCCAGGGAGCCTGAGACTGAAGAGGAACTGTCCTGGAAAGAAATAAGATATATATCCTCTTGGAGGATAAACTCTTGTGGTGGTGGTGGCCGATGACCTGGTGAAGGTTTTCATAGATGTTTTTGCTGAATCTTGGAGGCTTGGTGATGGCGGAGGGTATGAAAGAAATACGGTTCGGGAGAGGGTCGTGTTTTTTAAAGACATGAGCGAGATGACAATCTCTATTACACACATGTGACCGGCTGAAACAGTTGACTCAGCTGTTTTTTCATCTCGTACAAAATGATGTGCCTTTCTTTGTTTCACTGTCCAGTGTTTAAAGAAGGTTTTACATGCATGAATTATTTCATCTTTTTCTTGGTAATCTTTCTCAAGATTTTTGGCACCTGTTGGCCTCTACTCCACTGCCAATGTAAGTTTAGACCTTATAAAAAACTATCCAGGTAATTGCAAATGTTTCTTTGCTCGGTGCTCCATAATGTATTGATTTGTGGCAGAGGCTTCAGATACATGCAGATTATTCTGCAGCTAATGGTGGCTTTAAACTGTAGATTAACAATGGGTTACCACGTCTCCTGTGTCAGTATGCAGATGTGAACTAGGACTTATACTAATGCACAGCATGCAAGCCATCTGGGGGTGGGGTGGGGGGGGGGTGGGCTAGGAAAGGGATTTGCAGGCTGAGAGGAAGATGGATTTAAGGGGGGATGAAATTAAGGAAAGTTGTGAATAAGGTAGATCATCTGTCTAAAAACAGGGTGGTGCATCTGTAATCTTCTGCTGGAGCAGTTACACGTAACCTCTTCTATTTAGGGGCACCTCATGACCCACATAGCTGTTGATGATTCTCAGTGGGTTGGCGTATTCTAGTCCCAGGTGAGAGTTATCCTCTCCGGTTCGCCGGCCATCTGTCTACATATGAAAAAACAATCTGCTCATGTCCCAAACTTCTTGTGTGTGTGAAGCAAGTAAGAGTGTGTGAACATGACAGAGACGGTGTGTGTGTTTATGACATCATTATTATTTCAAATAAAGGTTCTTGATAATAAAGACCGGAAATTAGAACGCGCTAATCCAGCTTGTTGGATTGTGATGCCGTCATTGGTCAAGTTTCCTGCCTTGTGCCCCTCCCTAACACACACACACATGTGCATGTGCACACACACACGCACGCACACACACACACACACACACACACACACACACACACACACACGCACACACACACACACACACACACACACACACACACACACACACACACACACACACACACACACACACACACACGCTACAATGCATTGGCCCCTTTCAGTGTTAATCCAGCTGGGTTGTGTCTGTGCATTGCTGTACAATCTGAGGACAATCTCAATTCCCAACGGATGGCAGGACGAATCAGATTCTAACGCATCCACATCAGGCTCTCTGGGTTTCCAGTCAGTGGGAACTTCACATCGGAGCCTCTGGTTCAGAGGTTGGACAGAGGATGAAGACCAACGGAGGCTTGGTGACGATGCTCCTGCCTGTGAGCCTCTGCCTCAGTAAGGATGCTTCTCTAACCGTCACTTATGTTCATTCTAGGCTTCTGAACGAAGCCTGTGAATTCTGTTTTGCGGTTGTGTTTCGTGTTGTCTTGGTGGTTTGTCACTTTTATTTTTTTGTTGGATTTTTTTCTGCTCAGATGTCACCAACTGGACTAATGTAGAAGGTCAGGTTGGGTTTCAGTAGATGATCAGAGGTAAAGCTCAAACTGGTCACGATGGATGATTAAGAAGATTCCATTTAGCTGGTTCAAAAGTGGAGGAGAGGATGGTTTTATAAATGCACTTAATCTAATGAAATGTTCGCCATCCCCTCGTGTTCTGATCGCCTCTCCGTCTCCATCCGTGTTTGTGTTTGTGTGTGCGTTTGGTCTTCATCTCACTTATTACACTATAAGCATTGAGTCTTTAGCTTTAATTTAATTTAGTTTTATACATTAAGACTATTCTGTAAAGGAAAAACAACACTGTCAGCTAATTTTTGCTTGATAAGATTATTGTAAAAGATACTTCTGAAGGTTTTAAAACAAATAGGACATTGAGAAATAAAATGAAGTGTCTTAATAACAAAAAATAATAAAGAAAATTGATAACTGAGACTAACTGAAACTAATGCATACAGTGACTCTTGCGTTTTGGTTTGAATGTCATGAGATGTGTCCTGACGCCTCCTGCTAAAATGTATCAGCATTTTCATGACTCTAATATCGGCGGACGGATGTGTTCACATCAGAGTGGGATACAGATTGTGTCCAATTATAAATGTCCACCGTCAGTTTAACCAAACACAACCTGAGCAGCAAACAAACACTGAACGATGAGCTTTGGAAAGTGAATGCGGCCCGAGGTGAGGTGTTCAGAAGTCACATGTGGCTCAGATGTTCACGTGCTGCAACTACGTCGTGAACTTTGAACAATGGAAGAGCTGCAAGAAGGCTGCTGACATCTGGATCTGTTCAAGCAGTGGCCCCGACGTGGGACTCACTAGAGCACATGTGTCAGACTCAAGGCCCGGGGGCCAAATGTGGCCCACCAAATCATTTTATGTGGCCCAAGAGAGCATAAAAGGTCTAAATATGAATCGGTCAAAAGTGTGCTTTGACCAAAAATTACATTTCCCACAATGCAGTACTCAAGCCCATTTTAACACTGACAAAAACATTTTGTACAAAGTTAATGTCCTAACTTGTGTTTGATGTTATTTTTCTTTATTCCTTTGGATAGTTTGATCCTTGATTGATGGAGTTCTGTGGGTTTAATAACCTGACAAATTAACAGGATTTATGTTAAAACAGAGAAACAAACATTTTTTTCTGTTCAACTGTAATGTTTGTAACTTGAATAAGTAATAAATTCAGAGTTATTTAATATTAAGGAGTAGGTACATTTATTTTACATTAAATTGAGTTACATTTAGTTGCATTTATTAGTTACATCTGGCCCTTTGAGGACAGCCATTATGCTGATGTGGCCCTCGGTGAAAATGAGTTTGACCCCCCTGCACTAGAGAGCCTCCATACACTCATGAACCGATGGAGTTAATGGAAGAATTTACTCACTAACACCTCCACCTCAAACCTGTATCACACCGTTTCATTCAAAAGAGTCGGATGACTGAAATATTTAAGTGTGTGCTCATGTGTGTACTCAAACAGCTGTGTTCCTACACTGAGACGGGCTTTTAGAACATATAATCCCTGCAGATGAATGGGCCGCAGCATGTTTCTGTGTTTGTTTCATCCATCTCTGCACTGGATGGATCACATATCTGTAAACATTACGCTTATCTCCACATGATGAAAACCCCCAACCTTAAAAACCTGGTCATCGTGTTCCTCTCTTCTCCACATGCACTAACATATAGTTTGGATAAAATCATTTAAATGTCACGTTTTTATTTTTGTATTTAATATTTCTTATGTCTTTTCTTCCAAACAGGTTTGGTTCCTGTGTGTTTTGGGGCTGCGCTTCCTGTTTCATGTGGGTCCATCTACAAGAGTTTTGCTCAGTGTTTACTCACTCTAGGAGACAGTTTGGTGGAAACACAAAAAGACCAGAACACGCAGGACATCGATGCAATCTGCAGGTGTGTGTGTGTGTGTGTGTGTGTGTGTTTTCTTGTCATTACTATCTTGAGACAGCAGAAAGTGATCGTGTCAATGACCACAAAAACTGTTCTGACATGAGTGGAAGTATTTTTACTCCTACTTCACACAGATGTGTTGACATAGGCTGATTCACAACAGCAATCAATCGATCAACTTTTATTAAAAAAATGCTTTATCACATCGACAGACATTTCAAAACGTTTTTTCAGAAAGAGAACCCCAACAGAAATCAGGGTACCCGCTTCTTGTTCCACACTGAGTTACACATGGACCAGCACCCACAGCTCCATCCACCCTTTCCGTTACGTTTCCACTTATTTCTTGGGATTCAATACTAGGATGGTAGCATTACTTCAATCAGTTTTGTATGTGTTTAAAATGATTAAACTTTGATTATCACTAGATCATGTGGAAACAAGATATAAATACTGTATGCTGTAGATCAGGGGTTTCAAACTTATTTTCACCGAGGGCCACATCAGCATAATGGCTGTTTTCAAAGGGCCAGATGTAACTAATAAATGTAAGTAAATGTAACTACTCCTTAGTGTTAAATAATTATTACTTATTCAAGTTACAAACATCATAGTTAAACAGAAAAAAACATGTTTGTTTGTTTTAATTTTAATTTGTCAGGTTATTAAACCCACAGAACTCCATCAATCAAGGATCAAACTATCAATGAATAAAGAAGAATAACATCAAACACAAGTTAGGACATTAACTTTGTTCAAAACATTTTTGTCAGAGTTCAAATGGGCTTCATTGCTGCATTGTGGGAAATTTAGTTTTGGTCAAAACACACTTTTGACCTATTTATTTTAAGACACTGATCTTTTATGCTCTCGCGGGTCACATAAAATGATGTGGAGGGCCACATTTGGCCCCCGGGCCTTGACTTTGACACGTGTTGTAGCTGTAGAGCATCTGTGTTTCATATATAAAGGACACGAACGAGTTGAATTCATGGAGCATCGTTTCTGCTCCTGGAAGATCACAGCAACCAATTTTAATATTCTCCCTATATTTGTAGTACTTCATCTACCATCCCATAGTAAAGATGAACATTTTTATGACCTGGCTGTCTGACGTGCAATCTGTAGTGCACATCACTAGGCCTCTCCTACACGTAGGGACGAGAGGCACTTCTCCGCCAAATATTGATTTTCTTGCATGCAGTCAAATGCAGCTGATGACCGGGAGGCGGTGGAAGCCGAGGGTTCAGAACTGACGACCATCCGTCTCTCAGCGAGTGGGGATGTTCAAATAGCATCCTGTCACTCTTAAATTCATGGCGTGCCATAAAAACACCTTATTTTTTGAGGTACTAAGTGAAAACCCTTTGTGTCTTTTGTGGCGTTTAACAAGGAACACAGAGTTCAATCTGCCTCCATGGTGTTGGCTCTTTGGTAAGTCACGTTTGTCAGTTCAAAGTGGAAACTGGCCGTCGGTGATGGTTATTATTCAAATGTATTTACTTTGTCAAACTAGGGGATCTGAGAGGAACGCGTTAGAAAGTCATCCGACGGCTTTGATTCCATAGGTTATGTTTTTAGCCGTTTGTAGATTTGTTTGTCAGCAGGATGATGCAAAAACTCCTGGATGGATTTCCATATAATTTACATGCATCTGGAAAGAAATCAGATCTGGATAAAGGGCGAGATCCAGGTTTTCTTTTGAAAACATTGCTAAGGGATTTGCATGGAACTTAAACAGACTTGTGTGGGATTATTCTATTATTATTCTTAGATAAGTCTCTGTATACCCCTCACTCCAGTCCTACGCTGGTATATAATTACAGTACAGCCATTTAAAGTCAGCAAAACACACATTTTTTGGAGTGTTAACTCATCTGCTCAGGCTTCAGTCACATTATTGTTCATTATTTTCGACTCAACAATCAGGCAAATTATGTAATCTGCTTGATTCTTAATTCATCCCTCAAAAGGTCCTGGAATGCGTTTCACGTTTGTGCCAACTCAGCTCTGGACGGTTGTCCTGGAGACGCAGCGGCGATCTGGGAGTCTCTGAGGCAAGAGTCCAGGAAGACCCAGTTTTCTGGAAACCTATACAACATGTGCGCCAGCCGCACCACCCTCCCCCCCAGCACTGTGCCTGCACCCCAGAGCCCCCCCACCTCCGACCAGGCCAACCAGGAAACGCTGAAAGGGCAAACAAACCAGAACGGCCCCACCCTGGCGACGCTCTTACTTCCTGCATGGAGTGTCCTGTTCCTGCTCTTCAAGAGTTAACTCGTGTAAATCCTTTAATTAAAGTGATGACAGCTGGGAAAACACAAGTTACCTCCTGTATCACCATGGATTATTATATGGTTGAATACTTAGACGTGGGAATAAATAACAGTTTAAGTACCCTGACCCTACAAATTATTAGAAAATAAAAAAAGGACTCATTCATAAGATAATTTTGTATGTTAAGTATTTTTTCATCACTTCTGCAGTAATACTAAATTATGTCAGCGCAAAGAGAGATTTTTTTTTATCCAGTAAGATTAATTGATTACCTTGTATGACTGGTTAAACATCAAACCACGTGGAAGTAAAGTCATGTGATCCCTTTTTAAGTAGTTTCCCAGTTATTTATTTCTTTTAGGGTGTTTCATGTTGATGTAGTTTGACTTCCATCAATGTGATGAATTTGCATCCCCTGTGGGGCTTTATAAAGGGACACGTATAAAGGGACACATCTCAAAGAAGCGCAGAGAATAAAACAACGCGAAGAAAAAAATCAGCTGCATGTGGTGGTGGTGGGGGGGGTAGAAAATAATGTTAACATTTGTCATCATGTTAGTGAATGTTTTCTATTTATCATGACTCACTGATGTTCACATTAGCAGCGTTTTCACCGTATCGTTTTCTGGTTGTGGTTATTTGATCTTTTTTTTTTTTTTTTTAAAGTTTATTTGATTTTAACCCCCTCCCCCCCCCCAAAAAAACAACTTCTATTAAAGGCTGACAATCCAACAACTGATTCTCCATTTTAACTTTGCTTCATGAAGTTATTTTGTCGCTTGTGTGTTTGTGAGTATTCTTCATGTTCTCCAGCTGTTTGGTAACATCAGGACAACAAGGAGAATCAACTTGTGTCTTTGCAACCGTTTGCATCTCGAAACAAAAGCGTTTCGAGGTGCAAACACTGTATTATTTACTTAAATTATTATAAATGCTTTATTTCAGTATTTATTTTAACAATAAGTTCCCTTCAACCTTTTTTTCTAATGGTAATCATATTGTCATTATCATTAGCTGACCCACTCTCAATATCTGGATTAGAAATAAGATGTAGATCTGGATCCAATTACACATACTGGAGCAGAAAATGATGAGCTATCTATGTCTGGCCATTTTTTATTTGGACTGGTCCATTGTAATTACTTCTCTGTTATAACAGTTTATAGCATGTACACCAAGTTTAGTGATTTCATTACCACTACGTTTTCTTAACTGTTTTACCACAGGTAATGAAACACTGATCTATTTTCTCCTCAGCATTGATTGCAAAACACGGTCGGTGCAACAATCTCTCTGCAGAAATAATTTAAATTTCCTTATTGTCACTCTTTCATCTTAACCTACTAGAGGCTGTTTTTTTTCCATCCCATTTGCAAAAATAGAAAACAAGGTCCTATCTCACAACTTTGCATGAAACGAAACACCTGAAAATGTAATCAACTCTTCTATGATCCTTCTATGCACAACATTTCATCCAAATACATTGGAAAATGGAAAACGAAACAAGTTCAGCAGGGGTGAACACAAAGCCTCCCCCAACTTTGGTTTGCAGAATTAGAATTTAATCCAACAATCAGGCTTAATAATTATTTTTTGAAATGTAAGAAATGTGTAAGAGGCTGAAAGCATAACAACAACAGGCAGGGAACGAGAAGACAAGTGTAATGATTCAATACGTCAGTGTCTGTGTTGATGCGTAATGGGAGAAGGGAATTGTTATGTGTATTTTTTTTATGTGTCCTCCTACATTTCCTTTGAGGAAATCTCTGACATCACTATCAAATCTTTTTAGGCCCCCCAGAACCACTGACAATCTGCATGCAGCTGTTCAAATCTAAAATACACGAAAGTTTATCCTCCCTTCCAGCAGAAAATCAGTGAGACGTAGGACAATATTCAGATGTTTAGTAGATGGTTTGTGACATAAAACATGTCTGGGATTACAGATTCAATATGCAGTGGATTGTATAATCTGAGATAAATGACTTGGACTTTATTTTGTATCTACAGTTGTGTAAACTACACCCAAAATCAAATATGCACAAATGAATCTGTACAAGCAAAATCACTTCAGTTCAGATGATATCTTAATGCAATCTCCACATAATTTAGGTTTGTATATTTAATATCATATACACAGTGAAGTGAAATGAAGTAATGTGAACTGAAAACCGAGTGAAGTTCTGTAAAATATCTATAGTATACTGTATTTAAGATTCCACTTTGTACAGAAGTCAGATTAAGTGGATTACACAAAATGTGGATTTTTGTAGTTTGTAAAATAATTCTTCAACTGCGCTGATAGAGAGAGAGAGAGAGAGAGAGAGAGAGAGAGAGAGAGAGAGAGAGAGAGAGAGAGAGAGAGAGAGAGAGAGAGAGAGAGAGAGAGAGAGAGAGAGAGAGAGAGAGAGAGAGAGAGAGAGACCACACTCACTAAAGTGACAAATGTGCCACCATAGGGTGAAATGTTAAAACTTCAAAATGCCCCGTTACCATGTGACTGGTGGGTGTAGGTTATATATTTTACTGGCTCAGACCACCACTCATTTCACTGATCCAAATGAAACTCACCTGGACCAGTTAGTGAAGCAAAAATATTTATTAAATTAAGTGAAGTTTAATTTAAAGCTTCTCGTCTCCCTGCTGGGAATCTTGCATTTGGGTGGGGGTCATGGAGGAACTGGCCCGGGAGAGCATCAGCTTGATCGCCCGTTCTGCGTCCCACAACGAGCCGCCGCGTCTGGGTTCTTTCGGGGCCGTGTTCATCCTGTTGAAGTCCTCCCTGGGAGCCGGGCTGCTCAACTTCCCCTGGGCTTTCCAGAAGGCGGGAGGGGTGACCACCGCCATCAGCGTGGAGCTGGTAAGGATGTCACTAACCGTGACTGTGGCGACTTGATTTGGACATTAACGACCTGTTACTCACACAGAATGTATTGAATGAATAAATTCTTGGTATGAACATGATAACCAGAAAGTTTCCCTCTCAATGATGTGATTTTTATTTATACATTTGAATATTTTGTTATTTCTCGGGGTCCGTTTGTCAATTCGCCAGTAGACAGTGTGTGTGTGTGTGTGTGTGTGTGTGTGTGTGTGTGTGTGTGTGTGTGTGTGTGTGTGTGTGTGTTTGCCTCTGACTCCTGGGTGTGAAGGAGACCTATCTGTTTCACAGGTGAGCTCTAATGAAGCTTCCACATGAGGTGAAGGCCTGAACTTTCGTTGCCCTGCATCTACTGGCTGTAACCCCAACATATAATGTGTAGACCTCTTCTGGTTCAGGGCCCCCCATGACTCAAATCACAGCTCCTTCCTAGAAATGAGCCCTGGGGTTCACAGCCACACATAACTAAATATTCATAAACCTTTCTGGGATCTTAATAGAAAACAAGTTAAGAAATAAATAATAACACTATTAATGAAATAAGTAACATCATTTATGAAATAGATAATAATTAGGGTGTTTTTTGGTACTGTTTAGGGGGCCGTACCAAATTTGGAGGTGGGCCGCATCTGGCCCGAGGGCCATAATTTGGGGACCACTGAACTAGACGATTAGATGCTCAGAAGATAGATACCTTTTTAGAAGCTGTTTTCAAACATTTTGTGGCTGCCTTTTAGTTTCTTTTCTGGTTAGAGAAATTATAGATGATTGAATATGAATCAGCTTTAGCGTTTGATATTCTTTTAATCACCTTCAGTTCATTATCCTCAGATCAATAGATCATTTAAAAATAAAAGCAACTTGTAAACGACTTCATTTTTTTTTCATCTGCAAACGAACAAAGTCCTGAAATTCAGCTGCAGTTTTCATAATTCTGGCTAAGCGGAGTCATTCCTCTGTCCTGGGCTCATTGTTTAAGAATCTATCATTTTGTGTTTGTGTGTAAATGAGGAGTACATTTGACGTCTTCTCTTGGTGTCTGTGCAGGTTTCTCTGGTTTTCCTCATCAGCGGTTTGGTTATCCTGGGCTACGCGTCGTCGGTCAGCAGACAGACCACCTATCAGGATGTGGTGCGTGAGGTGTGTGGACGAGCCGTGGGTCAGCTCTGTGAAGTCTGCTTCTGCTTCAACGTCTTCATGATATGTGTGGCTTTCCTGGTGGTGGTGCAGGACCAGCTGGAGAAGTGTAAGTGTTGAGTTAGAGGGCCACATCAGCATCATGGCTGTCCTCAAAAAGCCCAACGTAATGTATAAATGTAACTAAATGTAACTCAATTTGATGTAAAATAAATGTAACTACTCCTTAGTGTAAAATAAATGAATGATTCAATCAGTCTAGTCTTGTGCCAGAACCCAAAGAAACTCTTAGATCAGCAGATAATGAAGTTCAGTCTGACTGGTTTGCTTTCCTCCAGTGTGTGTTTCTCTTTATGAGACTGTGACTGGATCCATGGAGGAAGAGATGCCGTATCACTGGTACACCGACCAACGGTTCGCCCTCTTCATCATATGCCTCGTCATCATCCTACCCCTGTCTGTCTCAAAAGAAATCGGTATCCAGAAATACACAAGGTGCACAAATATCATGTGGTCAGAATTACACTGATTTTAACTGGTTTTTACTGACAAAAGGGGAACTTTTTAAAGGTTTTAATGGTGGTGTTCTCATGTCAGTGTGTTAGGGACGCTGGCTGCTACGTACCTGTGCGTGGCTGTGATTGTCAAGTATTTCCTGATGGACGACCACACTGCTGTAATAACACCAGAACACAGCCAAGGGTCAGTAGCAGTGGCAGTAAGTAGGTTCTCACCAGATACATACGTGGAGTTATTCGCTGACCTTGCATGCAGCTGCAGTTTTGTGTGCATCAGTAATTTTGTGTGTGTGTTATTCTGATTTCCAGTGTGAGCTCCTGGGCGTCGATGTTCAGCGTTGTGCCCACCATTTGCTTTGGCTTCCAGGTAGGATGAGCTTCAGCATGGTTTTAGTCCGTGTGATGAACAGCCTGAAGAGGTTAGATAGGGAAATAAGACAGCAACGAAACGAGGAATGGTTTTTATTTCAAATGTATGATGTGATTTTTTATGAATGCAATCAGGATCAGATTTTTTTGCACTTTTCCCACATTTGATCACATTTTCTGACCCACAGACGACTGATACAAAAACCGAATAATGCAAACTCCAAAAAAAGCAATTCAAAAGCAAAGACAACTGGTACAGACATTCAGCAGAGCTCCTCTGCCATGTCCCACATGGAGCAAAAGCTTAATCAAATGATATTTGAATTCAAATGTCAACGTTAAAGCAGATAAAAGACATGCACCATTAGAACGACTTTACACTGAACAGATGATCAAACAAACCAACAGATGTTTGTGGAAACTTCCCTCCTTAATGAGGTAAAAAAAAAACAGACAGGGGGGCTCAGAGGTTGGAAATGTGATCCTCTGTGCTTTGCTTTGCATATTTTGTTGTGTTTGCTGTTTTGGTTTTTTTATCTGAATAGTTTCTTGTTGCTTTTTGAAACATTAAATTAACAAAGAAAAACAGGGAATGACTGTAAAGACGAAGTGATAACACATGATTACAATCTCCACGGCTGTAGCGTGTTGTGCCCTGCACAAACACATACGCCGTTCTCATTCAATAGTTTAGAACAGAGCCACATCAGCATCGTGGACAAATGTAACTTATAAATATAACTATATGCAACTCAATGTAATGCAAAATAAATGCAACAACTTCTTAATGTTAAATAGCCCTGAATTTATTACTTATTCAAGTTAAACATTACAGTTGCACAGAAAAAAAAAAGTTTTCCTTGTTGCTTTTGTTATAATAAATCCTTTTAATTTGCCAGGTTATTAAACCCACAAAACTCCATCAATCAAAGATCAAACTATCAATGAATAAAGAAAAACAACTTCAAACACAAGTTAGGATATTTACTTTGTTAAAAAAGTTTTTGTCAGAGTTAAAATGGGCTTAATTACTGCATTCTGGGAAATGTAGTTTTTGGTCAAAGCACACTTTTGACCTACTTATATTTCGACACTTACCTTTTATCCCCTCGCAGGCCACATAAAATGATGTGGAGGGCCACATTTGGCCCCCGGGCCTTGAGTTTGACACATGTGATTTAGAACATCTTGAGCCATCACTGGTGCATGCTGTGCTTAAGAGATTTGTTTTTAAATTGGAGGTGATTTTTCCAGCTTTTCCCTGCATCTCTTTGCACCCTGACATCATTTTTAAAATTAAATCAGCATTTCAAGAATTACTCAGCGACAAAAAAGGGCTTATGTTTTTTCTTAAAAATGATAATAAGACACATAATTTTTGAAAAGCAGCAAGAAAGTACAGAAGAGAGGTAAATTAAGATTTGACCCAGTGACCTGTGACCTGTGTGTGTCTGCAGTGCCATGAAGCCTGCATAGCGATCTACAGCAGCATGGAGAACCAGAAGATCTCCCACTGGGTGCTCATCTCCGTGATCTCCATGTTTTTCTGTTTACTCATTTACACCCTAACCGGTGCGTTCACCTCCGACCCATCAGCCTCTTGATGGTCTGAGCACAACCTGCGAGCTGCTGATCACACCTGTCTGTCTTGTCTGCCTGTCTGTCTGCAGGCGTCTACGGCTTCATGACGTTCGGACGAGATGTGGCCTCAGATATTTTAATGTCATATCCAGGAAATGACGTGACAATGATCATTTCTAGGCTACTGTTTGGAGTCTCAATCATCACCCTCTATCCGATTATTCTTCTTCTGGGGAGGTGAGCCTCATCAAACATCATTAGTGGGGTTTTATTTTGAGGAAATGTTTTAACACCTGCCACGTTTTCACCTTCTGTGGAACAGAACTGTCATCTTGAACTTGATTCTGCGCGTTCAGAGGCATCATCGAGGAATCGTGACTCATTCATTTGAGAATCGCTGCAGAGTTCTTCTCACCATCATCTGGATTGGCGTCACTCTCCTGGTCGCCATGTTTGTCCCAGACATGGCTGAGGTTATCAGTGTCATCGGAGGAATCTGCGCCTTCTTCATCTTCATTTTCCCTGGTATATAAAGAAATTCATGAATCTGTGTTTGGAATTTGATTTATAATTATACACCTGAACAGTTTATGTTTATATGTCTTTTTATATACATGCCCGTCACCTGTAAATCATTCTGAATTGGATTTAAATCTATGTAAAGTGTGTCATATAATTTGACTGATAGTCATGCATGTTATTGAGAGTTAGTGTGTTTGTGTGTTGCAGGTCTCTGCTTAGTCTTCACAATGCAAACAGAATCCGTGTCACCAAAATTAAAGTAAGTGCTTATTTGTTTTTTGTTTTTTTCTAAAAATATGAAGGCTTTTTTTTTTTTTTTGGACAATCCATTTTGACATTTTATCAGTCCTTGATCGTTTCCTTGAGATTTCCTGGACGACTTTTCACTAATCGCTGGATAAACAGCTGAAGATCAGATGGTACACCTTCAATTACTGAAGTCCATCTGCTAATATACCTAAAGGCTCCTTAAGTGACGTCACAGCATGAAAAAGTTAAACGGGTTTCATGTGAACTTTCACTTTGTAATGTATTTAGAAAGTTTTGTAATATAATGAATTATGATTGACTTGGTTTTAAAGAAATTTCTCATTTCCTTGTAATAAATATTTAGAAGAACGCTGCCTTCAGGTCAGACTGCCATTTAGAAAAGTGAAGAAACTGATCATTCCACAGCTTTGATCATTCATTTTTCTACAAATTCACCAATTCAAATTCTGGCTGGTGGCAAAGTGACAATTTGACTTTCAGAGCATGAATCCAACTCCTGTCTGGTTGTTAATTCAGAGGTGATTTGATCCTTTGCGTTAACACACGAGAAACTTAGAATCAAGGCAATAATGGTTAATGATCGAGTTTTTGCGAAGCAGAACATTCATCATCTTGCTTGACAACTGGTCCTGGTTTTTTCCCATGATACTGTTCTCTGCAGGTTGATGTTAACTGTCTGGGGGGTGATCACTATTGTAGTCGGAACCTTCATCTTTGGACAGAGCACAACCATCGCTATTATGGAGCTTTTCCACAAATTTTGACATCATCATTACATCCCTCTGCAGCAACAGCTTTACTGTGACTTTTGAAAGGTTTTTAACGCTCACTTTAAATAAAGATGAACATATATTTATGATCTAAAACGTGTTTTTTTTTCCTTGTGTGATGTTTAATGGATAATAATGGTATCAAGATGCATTTGTAGGTGTTTAAAAAGTAAAATGCACAGAAAAAAAATCACATTTGAATGTATGTGTTTTATTTGGTACCACTAACATACTAGAGCTTTATATTGTATACTGTATTCATACAGACTTTGAATCGCATGTACCTGAAACCACTGCCAGGGGGCTGTGTTGTGCTACACAAGCATTATTTATTTATTTTATGTTCCATATGAATGGAAGCCATAAAGATAACACAGTTAAGAGAAAAACGTGTTTGCATCATTGTTATTATGGCCCGAGGGACCACTTTGACAAGATTGTGCTACATGTAAATCAATGTAAACAGATGGATTTTATGCCCTTGGAATAAATGTTTACATCTTCTCAACCATAATGTGAGCAAATGACATGACACATTTTTTTTTCCCATCGAGGATCATGATTTCTATCCTTTCCCCTGTATTTTTCATCTCTTCTCTGACCTCCACCTGGTATGGGTGACATAAGCGATATAAATCTGCAGCTTTCATTGAGCATAGATTGATGTTTGAAGTGTATGCTGAATATTACTGTTGACTGTTTATTGGCTTCAAGCTTAAAGGAGTTATGGCACACCGCCGGAGTGTAAATCGTCAAATCCACAAAGTAGGTGCAGTGTATGTGTATATGTGTGTGTGTATATGTGTGCCTTTACCATCCTTATTTGTTTGAACGCACACATGGAATGAGTCAGAAATAGATTAAAAAATAGACCATGGAGAACCACATACAGTGGCTAATTATTGAAGCTTCAGTTATGCAACAGGTTTGTTTCATCTTGTGCAGAGTGATTATCCTTCAGGGGAAGCCTCAAAATACAAAAGGTCCATGCTACGTCTCCCCTGGGCATTATATTTCAACCTGCTTGATGAATTATTTAATCCACTAAACATAGGAATCTTGAATCCTATATATGACTCACTACAAAAAGATCAACCTGGTAAATCTTAATTTTACAACAAACGTTGTTTAGTTTCATGAACAAAAAGAAAACTGAGCCTCTGTAGCCCCATTAGTCACTCTGTGAGGTTGTGATTGTTAAAACCAAATGCTGAACTTATCATACATGCATGTACAGTATGCTTACATAGCATGTAAATATAGCATATATTATCATATGTTAACGTAAGGAGTACTAATGAAACGTCAGGTACGCTTAGTTTTGCAGACATCTGATTGTAAATCAAAGAACAGAAGAAAATGCATGAGGTGAGGGAACAGTCAATTAATGATTCTTTAATGAAGTGACATTACGTTCATTCAATCATAAGGCATTCCATCCGGAACATTAATGTGTACCAGTTTTTGACCCAGTCTTTAATGTTTTGAACCAAACTTTAAATTTTAGGGTGAACTAGATGGATGGATGGATGGATGGATGGATGGATGGATGGATGGATGGATGGATGGATGGATGGATGGATGGATGGATGGATGGATAGATAACTGTGAATTGAGGCACATCTATATTCCTCATCAACCAATCAGATAACTATTATGATTTAGTTTATCTGCAAAATGTCCTTTTTAATCATGTTTGCAGCAAACAAATCAAACAGAAACACTTAAGTACAATTTGATTTCCTCAAAATAAATCAAAATGCTACTTTTACTGACAGCTGCAGTCTCAAAAGGATTGAACCCTTTTCATATCATGTGTCTCTAGTTCTTACCTACTGCAGACATGATACATTGGTAATCAGCTTCTGGCAGCAGTCCTTGGGAATCTTATCCCATTCCTTATGGACAAAGCCTCAGCTGTGTAACATCTCTAGATGAAACCGCTACAACCACTGACCTCAAATCCCAGTCAAGATTATTTCTGGGATTCCATCGACTCTGTGAGATTGACCTCCCCCCAGGACGTCTTCTGAACTCAAATCTTGGTGCACTTTCAGGACTGATTTGAATGTCACAAAAATGGCCATGCTTCAACTTACTTGCAAATGTGAAGAATTTTTTCTTCCAGGATTTCCTGACAGTTGATAGAATCCATCATACCCTCTATATGCTGCAGGCGTTTAGTGCGTGAGGAACCAGAGCTTCTCCAGAGCGTCACTGGGCCACAGCCGTGCTTCACTGCAGGCAGGATGTTCTCTTATATACATGCAAATTTTTACAATCTAGACTTTGCTTTTCTTATTCGGCAGCAATGGCGTCTTGAAGTTTTGGCAAAGAGCCCTGATGTAAATTTAGGAAAAACTACAGGATACTCCTACCAAAGCAAGTCTAGGAAGGTTGGAACAATATTTTAACTACATCTGATTTGCAAATGTGAGCTCCTCTGAGGGATGCTAATGAGGGTGTCAGATAATTTTGAGATTGCAGAAGAAATCAGATTTCGAGTTTAATTTAAAAACAGAAAGGTAAGGATGTAGAAGAAGAAGAAGAAGAAGTACACTTTATTAATCCCCGGAGGGAAATTACACAGTCACTCAGTTATATGGTCTTTTTTGTGTTAGTTTTTTAACATGTATAACCCTGATACACGTTTATTTTTTCTTGTTTAATTGGTTAAACAAGAACAACCCTCCAACTTTATTCATTGGTTTTTTTTTGAGATATTTCGGTTGAAACTAAAGAAGTGGACCAACCCACCAACCACACCGCCTTTCTCAACTAAAAAAAAATCATCAATCGCTGTCTGCATGTGATTATCTTTTAATTTTCCTTTGCCTGTGTAACATTATTTCCAGTCCTAATTATTATGCCGTCCCCTGTATTGACTAACTGAAGGATTACTTGTAACGTCTGTTTCCTGCAGTCCTAATTAATGGAATGGAAATTTGTAGCACAATGCCATTCCAATCATTAATGCGAGTAGAATGTTATTTTATCACCGTTGTGACTGAATAAATCTAAAAGAGTTCCACTTGCATGACATCATTGTGTGCATGTACTGTATACTGTATATATCTGACCTTGTCTCCTATATATCAAGGTCATAACCAGCAGGCTGAGACCATCCTGATGAGATATCAGGCATCCATCACTTCACTGATCAGACCTTTATTGCAGATGGAAGCAGTTGAACTTTGACCTCTAAGATGAATTTAGCAGGATAATCACAGCAGGTAAAGGATATTTATTTATTTATTTATTTATTTATTCCGTTTATTTTCTTCTTTCCAGACCTGTTATTACAGCAGATTTCAGTGTTGAGACATCAGCAACAACATCTGAAAAGAAAAAAAAAGGGTTGACGGGCAGAAGCCATTCGCTTGAAAGATTCCCGTCCCCTTGATCATCAACATCTCTGTCATTGCAGCACATTGTCAACCTATACATACTTTGCATGTCACAAATCAATTTCAATTATTTTATTCTGGTAGATTATTGCTTTAATCCGTCCATTCGGTCCAATAGGCGTGAAGCTTTGCACACCTCTTTGTCAGTTCTTGAGAAGGGTCCAAATTTTGTTAATGTTTAATTTGTTATTCATTTCAAGGGTGGTTTCTGGACAATTTTATGGTTTACTCAGCATTCCCTTCCTTTCCACTTTCGTAGAAGTCATAACATCTTGCATGTGCTCAGATATTGATTTGATTGTTGCTTTTTCTGCATTTACACAATCTTTTCCATTTATTTAATTGAGTGAAAACACACCATACTAGTGATAGAACCCACTTGATTCCATACTGGCAAGACTGTGTAGATTATCTGCTATAAATAATCATTGCATCAATTAATCTCTGTTCCTATCCCATGGTTTATCCCATTATCTATTTGAGCATTAAAGTCACAGAAGTTTGGTTTAGCTGAAATTGGAAGTGGCATATTTTTCTGAAATGTCTGTAAAAATAAATTTACAACCACATGATGTTTGTCTCTGTAAAACACAATTCCACAAAAGCCTAAAGTAACACAAAGACCTTAAAAAGTAAGAGGATTTTCAGACGATCTTCGCGCTACAAGTATGAATAATTACATTTATTATAGTAGTTAGATATGGTGTATGAACATACAGAAAAAGAAACATGATACATGGATTTAATTCTTCTGTGACAGTCAAACATGAGATTAAGAATACCAATGAAGAAAGGACAAAGATAAATGATAACGTATGATGAATTTATTCATCCTTTCCTTCATCTCTCCATCCACTGATAGCATATAGGGCATGATAAATATCTCATTTATGACTACAGCATTCGCAGACACCTCCTGAATGAAAACATCATTAATTCCAACCTTTAAAGGAAACCATGTGTTCTTTGGAGGACGGGTTGCTTATAACGATGAATAATCAGGAACAAAAATGGAAACACCTCAAATATTAACATGCAAGGGTTATTTATTAACCAAATTCAGGGGGAGTATGCACAGTTTTTGATAATTTCTTGTCCAAGACACTTTTGAGATGTCACATTTTCCAAAAACTTTGCATTATAGCAAAAAATTAAGAAAAAATAGAGACAGAAAATGTTCCAAATGTACAAAATCCAAAATCCCATTGTAAACTATCTACAAAGATATGGTTAGGTTAGTCATTTAAACTGCAGCCTGATTGTCGGGTCCATAATGGATTTGTTTTTTACTGTATTGGTATTGTACGCAGGTATAAAGGCAGCTTCCACAGAAAGGTGACCCTGGATGAATGCTGGATGGAACTGGAGTGGCTGCCCTTTAGGAACAATATACTACACCAAGTATAGATGCAGTCTGTCTCTCCCTGTTTGTAATGAATACTTTTTCAAAGTCCCACTTGACCTTTAAAAGTCTAATCTCTAGAATAAAATTTGTGATGTATAGAGTATGCTGTCGCCATTGATTTGAGGATTGCAATACGTTCCCCCTCATCATAAAGGACCAGGTTTTTTTTCTTTACATCACTTTATCTTCTTTCAGAAAAATATGTGTTAAAAAACGTATTTAACCAATTTATTCATTCATGCAATTTATTTAAAAATATAATTCACCAGGAGAATCTTAAGTAAATCAGATTCTGGGTTCTTGAAAAAAGTTCAGGCGTGGCAGAACATCCTACAAGATCTACAAGCACTGTCCCACACTTCTACAGTGACTTTGGAAGATCTTGAAGGTCATCTGGAGAAGAGGAAAAAAACAGCAGCAATGGGTTTTTCCAGAAGTTTTGTGTATCCTTAAGTGGAGGCAAGTTCTGTATCATCTTGTTGATCAGCGATGAAGGGAAGATTTTCTTCAGCCTTCTCAAGAATTAATACAAAATGACATTTCAGTGCAGAAAGGTGGCTCAAATCAACTCAATGCCCCACAAACTGGTCCTCAAAGCACTGGAGAGGCACCACATTCCAGCCACAGTCAGAGAACTCAACCTGGATTATTATCATTTCCACCAGATCAACCTCAGATGGGTCTGATGTTTGGAAGGCCCCAAACACCCAGTGATCTCAGGTTACATCTCTGATGATGTGTCAACAAAACTGAATTTCTGGTAGACATTTTTTTGGACGCACAATTTTGAAATCTGAATGTTTATTCTGAATATCTTTGCACGTTCTAAAACTTTTGTAAGCGCAGAAACAAAGTCCACAGAAGAAAACAATTTGCAAGAAGTCACAGGCAACAAATTCAAACTCAGAAATCAGAGCTAATGCAGCTGAAACAGATTAGATTTGCAGCTAATATAATATGCAAGAAAAAAGTCGATTAAAGAAGGCAAAATCTAATAACACAAGAGAACACAGTTCTTCTGCTCTTCAGGAGTTTTCAAATACCTGTCCTCACCAAACCTCTTCAAATGCCTGATTACATTGGATATCCTCCAGTTTTGTTCACACTGAATGTGTCAGGATATAATCCATCCATCCATCCATTCATCCATTCATCCATCTTCCACCACTTATCCGTAGTCGGGTCGTGGGGGCAGGAGCTTCAACAGGGAGCCCCAAACTTCCCTTTCCCCGGCCACATCCACCAGCTCTGACTGGGGGATCCCAAAGCGTTCCCAGGCCAGTGTTGAGATATAATCCCTCCACCTGGTCCTGGGTCTGCCCCGAGGTCTCCTCCCAGCTGGACGTGCGAACAGCAGTGTGCAAACAGCAGTGTTTCTCACCATATCTCTAAGGGAGACACCAGCTATCCGCCTGAGAAAGCCAATTTCAGCCGCTTGTATCCTCGATCTCGTTCTTTCGGTCATGACCCATCGCTCATGACCATAGGTGAGGGTAGGAACGAAGATTGAACGGTAAATGGAGAGCTTTGCCTCTCGGCTTAGCTCCCTCTTTGTGACAACAGTGCGGTAAAGCGACTGCAATACCGCTCCTGCTGCCCCAATTCTCCGTCCAATCTCACGCTCCATTGTTCCCTCACTCGTGAACAGGACCCCAAGATACTTAAACTCCTTCACTTGTGGAAGGACCTCCTCCCCCAATCGGAGAAGGCAGTCCACTGGTTTCCTGCTGAGGACCATGGCCTCAGATTTGGAGGTGCTAATCCTCATCCCCGCCACTTCACACTAGGATGCAAACTGGACCAGTGAGTGCTGCAGGTCACAGGCCGATGATGCAAACAGGACTACATCATCTGCAAAAAGCAGTGATGCAATCCTCAGGCCACCAAACTGTAACCCCTCCTCACAGTGACTACGCCTCGATATCCTATCCATGAAAATCACAAAAAGAATGGAAGCTTTGAACATCGACCATTCAGGTTCAGTGCCCCAAGCCTCCACAGGGATGCACGAGAAGCTCCTTTGGAGGTGTGAATTGAGGGCCTCATGGAGTCCTCCTCCAGACGTTCCCAGTTCACCCACACTACTCGTTTGGGCTTACCAGGTCTATCCAAAGGTTTCCTCCGCCAACGGACCCAACTCACCACCAGATGGTGATCAGTTGACAGCTCTGCCCCTCTCTTCACCCGAGTGTCCATCAAGGACACCCATCAAGGACCCCATTTAGGGACCCCAAGAAGGCCGAATACTCTGAATTGATAACAGTCAGAGTTTACCTCCCACACCCTTAAGGCGTAGGGAAGCGACCCTCTCATCCACCAGGGTAAACTCCAACACAGCAGCACTCAGACGGGGGCTTGTGAGTATCCCCACACCCGCCCTGCGCCTCACGCCTGACGCAACTCCGGAGTAAAACAAGGTCCAACCCCTACCCAGGAGTTTGGATCCAGAACTGAGGCTATGCGTAGAGGTAAGCCCCACCAGATCCAACTGGTAACGCTCCACCTCCAACACAAGTTCCGGCTCCTTCCCCGCCGTGACATTCCACGTCCCCAAAGCCAGCTTCTGCCGCCCGGGTCTGGTCCGTCGTGACCCCCTGTCGTCACTGCCACACTGCACCCGACCCGACATTTCTTTATGAAGTCTTTTGTTTTTCCTTTTCATGATTACCCCATGGACTGTTTGATGTGTATTTATTATTGTAAGGAAAGCAATTGTAGAGACAGACAGAATTGGTGGACCACATTCAAACATGGCACAAAACACAACATTTCAAAAGTCTGTTTTCACCAGATTACACTTTAAAGAGCTCTAATAATTATATAACAGTCGACACAGATCAGTTCACTGTGGATAATCTGCTTGGAAATATGCACACACAAGCAAATCCCGAAGAGGATCACATAGTTTATTCAGAGACTCTTTTTTTTTCTTTTTAGTTATCTAGGATGTAAAGTTATAGTACTTCAACGTGGATCTATATATAGTCTGAATTTAGACATTTCGATTTACATAAAAAATACACATTGTCTTGTCATGAAAATCCCACAGAGCTAAAACCAAGGACTAAAATTAACAGCATCAAGGCATGTACAGTATGCGCAGGATCAATCAGAATAAAGTCTGTGTAGTCTTATGTTAATTAACCTACAAAAACAATCAACAATTTACAATAGCAAAAGAATGTTTCTACGTTATAGATGCATATGAATTTTTCCTCTTCTAATGATCTCACCCAATCAAAAATAGAACTACTATTTTTCATGAACAAATCCAGTCCAATGAAATGATAACAATCGTTCATCCAGATAAACATCCAAACAGATTTAGGTGCATTAAGCTGCCATATACAGTATTGTAGTTTTAGGGTGACTTTTCTTCTTACCGCCTGTTTAGTAACAGGTGATTGAACTGATTGATGCCCTTATTATGAGACCTTTTTTATGTTCCTCAAAAACCTGCAGAAACTCCACCAAATTTAAACAACTGTTTTATTTTAAAACAGATTATAACATATTTCTGGAAGTTTACTGATATGAAGACCTTTATCTATTTTTGCTATGTGTTCTAGTTATTTGTCTTACACATGTCTTTCTGTGTTTATTGTTAAATGACATTCGTTTATGCTTTCAGTAAGTAGTGTGTCCCACACCATTTATTGCCTACAGCAGTAAACCTCCTCCTGACTCCAAAGGTTTTTAATAGCGTTTATTTTGGGGATTATGATTAGGGTTAAAGTTAGGGTTCTCCAGATCGTTAGTTTAACAACTGAGTTGTCATTAAGGATAAATTAGATAAATGTATCATGCTTGTTTCTTTAAAAATAGCCTTTTCACAACCAAGCCTACTCAAAAAAGATCAGTCATGTCAGTCAGATTATTCCCATGTGTTGAGAATGATCTCAGACCTGTTTATACATGTTAAAAAAAATTTTTTTTTAATTAAAAAGCTTTTCTCAAATCGGACTAAGATTGAGTTTTACATTTTTAATCCCTGGAGTGTAATGAACACGTTTAGACAGGGATGGCTGCGTCCTGTCTTCACCTTATTTTTCATCAAACATTGTGATCGCTGCTCATTCTGTCTGATTAATTTAAAAATAACGTCGCTGCTCGTTTAAATGAAGCCGAGCCCTCGTCACTTTGCGCATGCGCGGTGTTGTTCCTAGTCACATGACATCGTGGTTCCTGCTCGCGGAGACATAAAGTCCGGTGAGTTTCTCCTCGTTGTTGTAGGGCTAGCCGAGTCCCTCTGGTCTGGGACCGGGTTCTCTGACCCACAACTGGGTTCCCAGCCTGAACTCTGGACCGGAACCGTCTCTGTTGAACTTCCGGTCACCGTGAGGCCGGAAGTCCAGCCTTGTGCGGGAGTTCGGAGGCAAAGCTCGCCTGCTAGCAGGAAAAATGGCCATGATGAGGAGTGTTGACTGCTGTTAACAGTCCGTGAATAGACCTAGTTGACTTAGAGTCGAAGATAATTAATTTATACTTTAACATCAGGACAGATTAAAATAATCTAAAATTTAAGAATTTCCCTACGTGGATCATTTAAGTAAATTCAAATTAAAAATACAAGACACACCTCAATAAAATGCCTTCAACAATCCCCCCACTAAGCAGGCTAGACAATAATTATAATAAAAGTCTATTACAGTTCTGCACCTCCAGATTGAAG
The DNA here is from genome assembly GCF_040054535.1 of Antennarius striatus. Taxonomy (NCBI): domain Eukaryota; kingdom Metazoa; phylum Chordata; class Actinopteri; order Lophiiformes; family Antennariidae; genus Antennarius; species Antennarius striatus. The sequence continues at coordinate 21,137,158 of NC_090776.1, read as the reverse complement.
CTTAGAAAACTACAGTTTTTATATGGAATATGTACGTAAGGCCTGATTTATCGTCACATTGGCTCCTGTTCCCTTTAGAATTGATTTGATCATTGAATGAATTTGATGATTGAATCATTGATCACCACATCATCCCACATGGACCTCAGATGGTCTCAGAACCAAAGGCAGCTCACACGTCCTATTTTATTTCTATCAGAATTTTTTTTTAAAAATGGTTCTCTTGGGTGTTTCTGTAATCACTCTTGTTTTGCATATTGTTTTAGCTGGAAAGTAATTCACTGTTAGTATTGAGATGTCTGTATTTATTAGCTTTTATCAGAGATAAGGCCAAAAAAACAAAAACAAACCATCGCACATCTGAGATGGTAAATTCTGATGTAATGAAGATTATTGATGATTGATCATCAATGTAAAACTTATTAAAAATCAATTTCATCCACCTAAAATCATTAGGATTTCTTCTTCCCTCTGGATAGAAAAATATATCAGGCTGTCTATCTTTCACCAACAACTGAAACCTTTCGAGTAGATTTCTGTAGAGCAGATTTCTTGCATAAACACAAGCAGTGCTTAACGTTTTGATTGATGAGGAATAATTGATGAATGTGCTTCCATTAGCAATACACCAAATATTGCCATTTATCACTGAGTCATTGTAGACTAATCAAGAAATGACTCAGAAATATGCAATCCTGGCCCGTGTAGTCATCTAAATCATGTGCGCATGAGCAGAGGATTAGCCCCCGGGCCTAATTTTATTCTGACTAAATTTATTTTGTGTCATGAATTTAAAATTACCCAGTAATTTCATGAATTGTTAAAACTTATCTTAAGCACACCCTGCTGATCTAGAATAAGGTTGTACCATCGCTGACGGGACAGCAACAAATTCTTTAAAATAACTTCCCTCACACTGCCATCAAATACTAACAATGTCAGTATTGAGTGAATATTATCATTGTCAGGACTTACTATCTGAGATTGTATATTGCTGTTGTGATATAAGAAAATATGTTATTCAGACGTCGCTCAAGAGAAAATAAATCCGACTTTACAGTCAGCCCTGCGTCCTGAGGGCATGACATCACAATTATTCACCATTCATAACCTGATAACACTCACTAATGTTGGGAAGAACGAAGGGGTTGTGGAGTGAAACGTATTATCAATTGGATTTTTCTTTTTTGGGGGGGACTCTACCTGTGTAATGTAAGTAGATCACATCAACACTGCTGGATTACATCGAACCAGGATGATGCAGATGTGTTTTTAATCTGAGTATTTCTAACACCCAGTTGTGACTGTTTTGCTGCAGTTTTAGAGGATGACCTCAGGCAATGGGACCCGGAGGAAAGTCAGCAAGCTGCATCATTCCAACAACATGCTACCGTTGGATCCTGAAACAGAAGTAGAGATTTGTAGTCTTTTCAGTAAGGTTAGAACTTATGTGAAGCCGTCCAATGGGGAGTGGCACCTCCCAGACCCAAGCGTTGCTCTGAAAGACTCTGCAAAGGAAAACTGTCGCCTGCAGGCCCTGAAGGCATCGTTGAACGCTGTGAAGAACCAGCTCAGCGACAAGAATGTGCACGTCTGGCATCAACACACCAACTCCACCAATCGAGCGGGAAAGGTGATCAGTGCCGTGCGTTCGGTGGCCAACGCAGAGATCTGCACTCAGGCCTGGTGCAAGTTCTACGAGATCCTGGGAACGTTTCATCCTCTGCCAGAGGAAGCTCTTCTTGATGGAGAGCTCAACACGGTCCATCTGTGTGAGGCTCCGGGAGCTTTTATAACCGCTCTCAACCACTACATCAAAACCAGCAAATCCACACAGTACTGTGACTGGAGCTGGGCTGCGAACACACTCAACCCTTACCATGAGGGCAACAGCGGGAGCCAAACGATCGCAGACGATCGATTGATCGCGAACACGTTGCCCTGGTGGTTCTTCGGTTCAGACAACACGGGCAACATCATGGTCCAGAAGCATTTGCTGGAGCTGCAGGTTTTCGTGGCGAACATGCACAGAGTTGATTTGGTAACTGCGGACGGTAGCTTCGACTGCCAGGAGAAACCAGACGAGCAGGAGGCGCTGGTGGCGTCGCTGCATTACTGCGAGGCCACGGCGGCGCTGCTGCTGCTCAGCCCCGGTGGGTCCTTTGTATTGAAGATGTTCACCCTGTACGAACACTCCTCCATCTGCTTGCTTTACTTGCTCAACTGCTGCTTCCGCTCTGTTAGCGTCTTCAAACCCGCTACCAGCAAAGCTGGTAACTCCGAGGTTTACGTCGTGTGTCTGAAGTATGAAGGCAAAGCGGCCGTGAGGCCTCTGCTCTCAAAACTGATTCGCAACTACGGGACAAATGTGGCCGACGAAGGGGCCCTGTTCCCAAATTCGCTCATCCCAGAGTCGTTTGTGAAGCAGCATGAGGAGATGTGTTCGTACTTCCACGCACGGCAGGTGGAAACCATCACAGAAAACCTGCAACTGTTTGAAAGGATGAGCGTGGAGCAGAGGCAGCGGCTCGACTACGTCAGGGACTGTACGGCGCAGGAATACTTACAACGCTTCCAGGTAGGATGTCCGTCACCCATGAGGTTGGAGAAGTCACTAGTCGTCATACTACTGGTTAAAAAACACAAACGTAACACCGTCGTACCTCGAGATACGAGCTGCTCAGCTTACGAGTTTTGAGATAAGAGCCGTCGCGCTGTCAATATTTTCGTTTGACATACGAGCAAAACCGAAGATACGAGTCGATCTCCGGGACACGACTGCTAGTCGACAGATTTGATTCAATTCAATCCAATGCAATTCAAACTTACTTACCCTGGTACACTGACCTACTTTCAGGGTAGGTCAGCGTACCCTGAAAGTAGTACCTGACCAGTGTATAGCTTTGACCTTTCAGGGTAGGTCAAAGCTATGCACTAGTTTTGACCATAGATCAAAGCTGATGCATAGGCAGATCAAAGCACTAGGTTTGATCTATGGTCTTACTTACACTGGCCTTCTCCCTCATCTTTCTACCAACGGTTGTGAAGACATTTGGTGGACAAACGGATGAACGAATGGACGAACGAATGGACGAACACACAAACTCTAACCATCACTATACATCACCGCTTTGAAGTGGGATGTAAAAACTTTATTTGTCCCTAAGGTCAATTGAAGACATTTAGAGCGGGATTAAAGTTGTACGACTGTACATGGAGGTACCAGGTACAATATGGCTTTGAAGACAAGCTAAAGAGGGCAGGAGGGAGACCTACGTAAATCAACCCAATCTGCCCATGGGGCTAAACCATCTATTAATGATGATGCTATTTTCTAGAGAACTGATTGGTCATTTGGAGGTGCTTTACATTTCTTATTCTTCTGTAATGAGAATAAGCCTCTTTGGAACCAGGTTTATCATGACTTAACCATGGCAGGCCGAGGTAGCCCGAGCGTTTTTCTATGTCAACCGCAGTTCCTAGTTTAGTAATGCATCTGGAACATTTTCAGAATAACTCGACACTAGGATGAAAAGCAGCGATTAGCTGTTTCCGTAGTCAATGTCAAAGTCAGCTTTATTGTCAAATGTACTATATATGCACGACATACAGCATAGATGAAATTGCAGTCTTCTCTGACCCATGGTAGACAGTACAACAGGCAGTACAACACAGGTAGTACAACACGGGACAACACAGGTAGGACAACACAGATAGGACAACACAGGCAGTACAACACGGGCAGTACAACACGGGCAGTACAACACGGGCAGGACAACACAGGCAGGACAACACGGGCAGTACAACACGGGCAGTACAACACGGGCAGTACAACATGGGCAGGACAACACGGGCAGTACAACACAGGCAGTACAACACAGACGGTACATCAGACAGTACAGCACGAAGTATAAGACGAAACAAAAGGGATAGTCTTCAGTTGTCATCAGATTGACACACCGTCAAAGATTGAGTTTCCGTCTCGAGGCTTATGAGGTTGTTCATGTTGTTTTTCTCTGTCTTCTCACTTTGATTCAAAAAACAAACCTGAGCTTGATCTTGTGACTCTTCCGTAGGTGAGCTTCCTTCCCAGGAGTCGATGGATCTCCCGTAACGCGGTGAATCCCGCCTACTGCAGTGTCTCCCTGGATCGGCATCTGGGATCGAAGAAGCAAACACGCTCCTTCAACGAGCGAAGGGAATTACAGACTCTAAGCTGGAGGGAGCGAATCAAGAGGGGTTGCTATGCCGCCTGGATCCAGAGACACTGCTGCGAGGCGGGCGAGACCAGCTGCGTGCTTGAAGGACCTCTGTCAGCCTTTCAGGTGGATTCATGGTACATTATTGCTGGTGCTGCGCTGCCCGATGTCAGAAGCTCTCCGTTCTGTGAGGGGGCGTTGCTAAACCACCTGAATGAAGCCCTGACAGACTCAGCAGTCGACTGGACTGCTTTACCTCCCTGCGACTCTTGCCGTGCGATTTGCGCGGACTCCATCCTGTCAAACGTTGCGGGTCTTTCTAGCCTGACAGCCGACACCATTGGGATGGAACACCAGAGGCGGTGTCTGGTGTTTGGCAGCCCCACAGTGTGGGGTCCCTTTGAAAGTCAGCTTGGGAATCTCATTTTAACATTTTCTGCTGAGCCTTCATTTTCTCAGCGAGGTTGCGTCACGTTGCACGACGGGGAGCCGCGGTACCAGCAGCAGCTCTTAGGCTGCGTCCTGTTATCCCTGCAGACTCTGCGCTGTGGGGATGTCCTGCTGCTACCGGTGTTTTCCGCCCTCACCCGTGTCACGGCGGCGGCTGTGCTCTGCCTGCACATCTCTTTTCAGTCGGTTAGGCTTGGACATCCGCCCCCATCAGGCACAATCGGCACAGTTCTCGTGTGCGTTGGCTTTTGCCCCGAAGCCGCCGCTCGAATACTCCCTATCCTCACTGATGTTCACAACTGTATGGATCAGTTGAGAGGGGAGGAGGACTCAGGTGAAGACCGGACATCTGGGAGCGACAGACAAGTACTGCAGTTCGTTCCCATGGAGGAAATGCTCACAGGAGGACTGACTGAGTTTCTGTGGACCATGAATTCTGAAATCATCCGTCAGAAGCTGCATTTGCTCATGCAGTTGTAGAGCAGTTTAGTGAGCTGTGTATTCTGGGTATTATTTCAGCCGTGCAGCAGTCTGCTTCACTTTTATTGAATCACGATGCTGTTCTACCACCTTTAAACAGTTAGTCACTGAATAATGTCCTTCTGTCATGAAGAGTCTTACACTGGTTTAACACGAAACTAAACTAAATCAGCACAAGACAGATTTCTACTCCACAGTCAAAAGCTGCTGCCCTATTTTTAGCCCCAATGCAAATCAACCAGTCAAATGGAGCGTGGATTCTGGTATGCTAAACTACTAGCAGCTAAGGTAGCCTTGAGATGCGAGCCTTTTTAGTTTAACTTTTTGTTGGTTTATATTATTAAATAAAGGCCTGATTTGCCTATGTACGTTATCTGAAGGGGATATTTTTCAACCACGAAAAATATTAAATAAGTACAGTATTTTCCGCACTATAAGGCGCACCCAAAAGCCTTTAATTTTCTCGAAAACTGACAGTGCGCCTTCTAATTCAGTGCACCTTATTCTAGGATGGGCCTTTCGATGAAGGTGTGCCTTATAGTCCAGTGTGTCTTATTGTGCAGAAAATACTGTAGTCCTACATTAGTTATTACAAGTCATGTCAGAAATAGTAGGTCTATAATGACTTGAAAGAGTGTCTTTCTGATCAAGGTAACTTTGTCCATTAGTTGATCAAACATGATGCATTGTGTTCTCAGGCTGATAATTAATAAATTCTTTAAACATGAGTCACCAAATGAAAATCAGTTCACTTGAATTGGTCTGCATGAGTGAAGTCAACGTGTGGGAATCACAGCATCAAATATAGGAATACAGTATTTTCTGCACTTCAAGACGCACTGGATTAAAAAGCACACCCGATTATAAGTCGCATCTTCAATGAGTTTGCCTAGTTAAAATCCTTTTCCATATATAAGACGCAATGTCGGTTTTTGACTAAATGCTCTTAGGTGCACCTTATATTGTGGAAAATACTGTAATTAAAGCCATGCTGCAAATAAATGAATGGAAAAGCTTTAAAGATGAAACAGTTTAGACACGAGTTTTATTAATATTCAATTGTTGTTGCAGTTATTCTGAGTTTTTTTTAATGTCTTCTCTATTTTCTTTATTGATGAATATTATGGATTATAACAGATCTGGATGCTAGAGATTTTATGGATGAAAAATAGTTGAGTGATTTCTGTTACATATATTCAGATAAATGTTTGAGAAGTTAAAGTCAGTCATAAAAGCCTATGTTTCTAAACCTTCAGTCGGGTTTACAGGCAGATGTATAGGCTGTGATAAGTAGGTCAGTAAGGTTAGCCTTCACCTTAACTGATTACATCACGCAAGCATTTTAATTAATATTTCATTACTGACTCTAAAATGGTACACGGTAGAGTGCATACTGCTGCCGTGCTCCAACACTCCTCAAGTCTGTCGAGTCTCATCAAAAATCAAACTCAACCATGTCCACTGACAAAAAAAAACAAAAGACAGACACGGGATCCAAGGAAAAATTGAATGGAATCTATTCTGCCCTCATATCATCATGGAAATCTGTTCAGTAGTTTTTATGTAATCCTAATATCAAATTAACCAACAAATGGTTAAAAAGCCATAAGTGAAAACATAACCTCCTTGTTTAAATGAACTACACATAAAGATTCAGATAACACCAAGGCCAGAGAAACACTGGTGACTCAAGTGTATGAAAATGCAAATTACTTTCAGGACCTGATCAGCAGAACTCATCTGTGACCAGATTTACTGAGGAAGGCAGAATAAACAAGAACCTCCTGTCAGTCACAGATGCTTTGTGTTCAAACCCTCATCAGAGACCCTGGAGTTTTAACCTGCACACACATTATTCCAGCATGAGGTGTTCACCATGTTTATTGTGCAGCTCATCACCAACCTGCTGCGTCGGGTGACCCCAAGTCTCCTTTCTGTTGTGGCCCCTGAGAGACTGTTCTATCCACAAGTGAGGGACGCGTCTGCACGCTGTGTATTTAAATCTGTTCAGCTGAGCTGCTGCTGTGGAAAAAGAAACAACGGACATCAATTTTTTTATATCAGTATATCAGTATAATGTAACCTATAAGTTTATTTTCTTACATAAAACAATAAAGATGTTCACAGAAGAATTAAACTAAGTTTGTTTTTTATTTGTGACAATCGCAAGGTCACAACATCTTCAGTGTAAATGACTGGTGACAACTTACTTTCACATCTTTAGGAGATGAACTTTACATGAGATGACACTTGGGAGAACGTTTATTGATTTGATACTTTCATGAAGGATTTAGTTTTTTATTTATTTTTCATCTGTGTGATAAAAATATTTCTGCTGGCCTGAGGGGGAAAAAAGATGAAGATGATTTTTGCTTCCCTGTGTGATTATGTTTCTCATAGTCCACTGGTGTTGATGTTGCTGAGGGAATTATGTATTTATTCAGATATACACCAATGTTTTACCAACTATTTTACAGTAGGAACAGATTTTTTCACAGTGCATGATGGGATTGATAGTGTGATGTGAGATGCAGGAAGAGTTGACGTCCAGCCTAATGCTTACTAATGTATGATGTATGATGGTGATTGGTCAGCTGACTCCGACTGAGCCTCTCATCAAGGATTATGACACAAGAAATAATGTGATCATATTATATTTATATGTCTGCAGCTTTACTCTGTCACACAAGCCCCAGTGGATTCAGTACGTATGGTAGATTTTTGATGTGGTGCACCGGCGTCAGGCTCGGAGTATCCCCCACCTAAGTTGCCAGTTGTTGATATTTTGCTCTCATCTGGGAACGAGGAGCTGGAAACTGGAGAAGCAGTCTGGTCTTAATCTGCTGTAACCTTCACCTCAAGCCTCCACTGACCAGCTGTTGGATGATGATGATGGAAATCACTTAGTTCACTTGGAGGTCACTGAAAGCATTCTGGAAAGCACATAAATCAAGTAAAAACATGTATAAAAATCAACGATCTACCGATACGCCTCAGTGTTCAGGAATCAGATATTCTATAAAATTTCAAAAAAACTATTTCTGTTCTTCTTGCAGGAATGGATAACGATAGTTGGTATTAAAAATATTTAAATATCAAATACAGTAATCCCTCACGCATCAACACACGCGACTTCACTGCAGATTTTTGGTAGGCAGTCATGTGATACCGTGTGCGCATTCTATTGGCTGATGGCATCCGGTAGTGCGCTACGTTCCGTGAGTCTCGGACTTCCGCAAGACACAAAAGTGTTTTAAACAGTGTTTTAAAGGTAATACAGATAGAAGGTGGTTTAATATCAGTATGGGGAGGGTTCATAAACGTTTAAATTACCATAAATAATAAGATAAATTGTTGCTATATCGCAGAATATGTTGTTCTCCGTGTGGTTCCTGGAACGCATTAACCACGAGAAACGTGGGTGTACTGTAAATTAAAAAAAAAAAAAATCCCAATAAAGTACTTTCAATAACAAAATATTGAAACTGGAATTCAAACATTTGTTATACTTTTTTTTTTTTTTTAAAGTGAGCAGCAACACCTGTCCATTATTAAAGTAAACCTAAACCACAATACAAAAGAGGTCCGATCATGTCTCTCAATAGGCCAGTATTTTGAACCAACCCGAAACTCAAAGTTCCATCCAGGTTCATTTGTCAGGAGTTAATTCTCCAGGTTTGAGCTGGATTACACCAGAAAACTGGATCACAGAACAAATCAGAACAAGTCATCTTCCACTAATCTCACCCCAACACCGTCACAACACAACACACTGAAACCAGCACATTGCCAGACAAAGTGATTCTTTAGAGAAACAGAGGGGGAATGCAAATATGCATTATATATTTGAGCGTTTTGTGCTTGCAGACTTCAGAGATGATCGTCGGTGGTGACTCTGGCTGTCCTGGTTCAACAGAAAGCCCAACCATAAGATCAATCTGTCGATCACGTTCAGAACCAGAGCCGTGTAATTTTTCATTCCTCTTCCTTTATCTGTGCAGATCCCTCCAGCTTCCTCTCCGAGTCCAAACACACACTTATCCAGGTGTAACCTTCCTCCTGCTCGATGTCCCCAGAGATGGACTCCAGCCCCCCTGCAGCACTGCACATGATAAGTGGATTTACAGAAATTGGATGGAACCTGATTATCCGGCTCACAGGTTCAAGTGATAATTTTGTTTATTGCTTTGGTTTATCTGCTTCTCCTGCAATTTTTGTTAATAAGTGCTCATTAGCAAGTCCTGCTAACACGCTAAACCCATGATAATATTATACCTGCTAAACAACAAGCTGAGAGAGTAACTTGAAATGTTCTTGTGTGTTCATCTGTAATTTTGACAAATTACACCCAGAGCCAAAACAGTAAACAGCTAAAAACACCACAAAGATTCAGAATTATGATGGTTTCACTTTTTCTGGAGTCAAAGAAATATGAAAGTTAAGTACAGTATATGTAGAGGATTTATGGGGTGTATTACTTTGTGCTTTTCACACAGGATGAACGTTGAGGATGACAGTAATGTTTCTGTGAGAGATGGAGAAGAAATAAACCAAGCGCTCAGCAATCTCAGTAACATCTGCTGTCTGTCATGGCGGCTCTGCAGCGATGCAAACGAGTGTTTCGCTCTCCTCCTGCAGCTGCTGTCTGACAACAAAACCCTCTTTGTCCCTCTTTCACAGGAAAGAGACGGGGGATCATTTAAAAACCAAGACAAAATGGATCAATCTCCAAATTAGAAAGAGAAATATTAGCTGTGCTACATCTGGTACATCTGACATAAGTCATACTTTCATAGGGTGCAATCAAGTACGATGAAATACTTTTCCATTTGTGTTTGTGAAGTTTATATCTGGGGGATTTTTAAAATGTTCTGCAAAAGCCATCTGAGATTCAAAAACGGGTTTTTTTCTGCAGCATATAGAGGAAATGCAAAAATGAAATCAGCCAGAAAACTGCAGATAAGAAAAAGAGAGGTGTAAAGATATAATCCAGTCAGATAGTTGAAAGCTTCTCTTCTTATAAACTGACTTCTGCAGTTATCATTCGTACTGATAAATATATACGATGCTCTATATTCTTATGGTAATCCTTGGGAAACCCCTGACAGAGATATGCGTTTGGGAAAATCTTTGACAAGAAGGCATTAAGTAATCTGACTTTCATTTGAGTCCTGGTTTAGTGTTCCGTGTACATTGAGCGTAAGAGTCTGTAGGGAAAATTTAAACATTTACTGGAGGAGAGAGATGGGCTTCAGGTCACAAATCTTCCATTATGGCAGATGTTTTCCACTCATAAACAACAGCAACCAATTAACCTCTGACACCCAGCCAGAATTGGGGTGTCAATCCCTGTCAATTCTTGGAAATATTGCAGTTTAGTTCCAGTTCTAATGACTGGTTTTATGGATTGGATATGTAAATCATGTTCGATGGCCTTAGATTTATTGTTAAAGCACAATGTTCTCTGGGTTGTCTTCTTAAAATGCAAATTAGTCCAACTCTGTCTCTCTCAGCTGGTTTTGACAATCGTCCCTGCAGAGAGGAATCAGCAGGAAATGCAGGTTATTAACGTGAACCCAAACCCTCTGTTGGTAACGACGACACAAACAAAGCTGTCCTGACTTTAAGCATCCGGCTGTTTAACTCTAAATGTCATGTACAGTCACCTCTGGATGGTTTTAAGTTTTATACGTCTGCCAAAAAAATCTGAACTCATCACCTTTATGATTATTATTATGATATGAACATATAGTAACATGGATATAAGGGGAATTTACATCCACTGAATATTAAAATAACCTCTTGAATATCAGTTATTTTGATTTTTTATTCATTTATTTATTAATTTTATTTATTAATTTTATTTATTAATTTATTTATTTGTAATTTTGTTTTCGATTCCTGTAGATCCGGGGTGTCAAACTCATTTTCACTGAGGGCCACATCAGAGTAACGGCTGTCCTCAAAGGGCCAGATGTAACTAATAAATGTAACTAAATGTAACTCAATGTAATGTTAAATAAATATAACTACTCCTTAATGTTAAATAACTCTGAATTTATTACTTATTCAAGTAACAAACATTACAATTGCACAGAAAAAAAAAGTTTGTTTCTCTGTTTCAACATAAATCCTTTTAATTTGTCAGGTTATTAAACCCACAGAACTCCATCAATCAAGGATCAAACTATGAATGAATAAAGAAAAATAACATCAAACACAACTTTAGAGTTAAAATGGGTTTAGTTACTGCATTGTGGGAAATGTAGTTTATTTATTTTTTAGGCGCCCACCTTTTATGCTCTCGCGGGCCACATAACATGATGTGGTGGGCCACATTTGGCCCCCGGGCCATGAGTTTGACACATGTGCTGAATAGTTTTTTTTTAATGCATTCTGCATTGTCACATGACCAATCCCATCACACATCACAAATCCAGTGCAGAAAACAACATGAAAATCTTTCAGGCATTATTAATTTAACAATCTTATATAAAGCATTAATTAGTGTTTATTATGATGGGAGGATCAGAAGTCAGGCAGCTCTTTTAATCCAACTAATCCTGTGAGTTCCACTGCAGAGCAACACCTCAAACAACAACTCCTGCATAAGAAAATGTGCAAATACTGTTCATCAAAAGTGAGTTGATGGAAATGTTCTTCTTACTACTAAATGAAAGTCAGAGAGAGCAGCGCAGCGTCAGTACGAACAGAAGAGCTCACAACTTTTGGAGATTTGAAATGCTGACATTGCATGTGAGTGTGCATATTTTTTCTGTCACGGTGTTGGGTGTCTAAAAAAATCTGAATAGTCCAAAATGTAATCTGTTGGCTAAAGCCTGCCTGACCTCCATTCAGATCCAAGAGCTTGAACTCTGAACTTATTGTGTCATTTGTTGCCCAAAATAAAAACACAACAGAGACATGAACCCGTTAGTGTGAGAAGCTGGGTCACACATGTTTTCCTAAAGCCCGGCGGCTAGATTATGTCCCATATGGGCCTCGGTTTTAGTTTAATGTGATTAATTTGTTTCAACACTTGTATCCAGGACTGATTTGGCATTTCTCTACTGCAGTGTATTTGAACCGTTAAAATCAATAGCTGATAGATTAGCTCTTTTACTGTGCTGTTTTCCAGACATTGAACTCTGTCTGTCTCCCACTCTTTGCTTGAAGGCACGTCGATAGACCCCCGTTCATCTGCTGATGTGGATTGACCCGGTGGAGGGGATTGCCTGGACAGGGGGTGGTGGGTTTGGGGCACAAATCAGGCCTGAGGGACACTTGTTTGCTTTCAATATGTGCACGTACACGCATGCATCACACACACACACACACACACACACACACACACACACACACACACACACACACACACACACACACACGTGGAGATATGCTTGCTCAGGTCTATGTGTACTGCACCTTTCACTCATGCATGTGGGAGTGCCTGTTGTGCTTCAGTGCATTTGTTTATGGAGGCCTGTCAACTCACCATGATTCACTGCGGCGTTGAGCTCCGGCGCTCCGACATGTTTTCCCTCCATGTTTGTGATCCATGTCGGCACAGATTAATTTTTGTCCTTCCAAAAATTACAGATGATGAAAACGAGGGATATAGGGTAGGTGGAGTTGGACGTGAGCTTTTACTCTGTTTGTGAGCGGAGGTGAAAAACGTCTGGAAGGAAACCGTCTGCGTTATTTTAGAAAATCCTGAAGGTGTTATTTTTAGATACTAGAAAAATATTCTTTTATTATTAATTGGCTCATTTCATAGGATAGAGCCCAATAAGAAGAAAGATATCACTTTCTTTTCATACTTAATCATTGTTTAAGTTTGCATATCTATTGGCTGATTAAAACATGTTATTTTTATATAATTTAGGGAGTTGAAGCCTTTTTTTTCCAAGGCAGGAAGAGATTAAAATGATTTCTTTATGTCTTTCATTCTAATTATTTGATTATTTGATCAAAATGTTTTTTTCCAAAACACCAAACTGCCTGCTTGAATCCTATGAGTGAGTTAACGTGTGCGTCCACCTGATGCATCCTGCTCGGCACTGATGTGTGTGTTTTCTAACTTTTCATTTACATAATTTGTGGATCAGTGACTGCGGAGCTCACAGTTGCATCAGGAGGACAAATAATCACTTTTTGTCTCCGGTGGCGTTATTACTAATGGTTGTGTTGTTTTTGCAGTTGAGAAATGTGTTCTCTGGAGGTATTTTAATTGTTCCCCATGGAGGGAGGTGAACAGACTCTTCTGTCAACATACCTTATAGGTGCCATTCTCCACACAGTAAACTCACATATATGATTTTTATCATGTTGCAGCAGAATTCTGCACATCAGCTGTCCGCTGTAGGGTGACTGTGGTGTGTTTTGCACACATTGTTTGAGCTCTATAACATCAGGAGGCCTCAGCAGCGCTAATGGACGTATGTGATGTTCTACATATATATTTCAGATCCAGATAGCAAGACATAAATGATGTGGTGCTCCTCATTGTTGAGTGTTTATCTGATGTTGGGCTCTGAAGAGAATCAACCAACAAAGCACCAAATAGACTGAAAATTACATTCTGCTTTATCAGTTTTCAGCCGTTAGCAACCAATGGTTTCCATATCTGACGATCACACTATAGTCCACATTGTGCTGCTGATAAAACGGCTGATTATGGCGATGAGGCATCCTGTCACTCTAATTTACACAAATCATACACCCCCACTCTGAGTTGTGCTCAATCGTATTAACACTGGAGCAAAATGTCTCTGGCACTCAAAGCCAGAAAGCTTAATTTAATCTACATGCACACTTCCACACAAATAAGCCCACATTGTGACATTCATTCCTGCCAACAATATGCACATTTGGTATTCATTGTTCCCCTGAGCGTGTGATTATGTAGTTTTAGTTGTGTGCAGGACTCTGGTGTCATTTATGTCTAGATATGCAGTTATTGCATTTATCTGATTAGCAGTTCAGCAGAACGCCCGTCTGCTGACTCGTGTGTGTCTTCTGATGCATGCAAATCGATACTAGACACAGTTGTGTTGTGATAATCAACAGCGGCGCTCATTATGGGATGCCTGCAGGTGTCTGAGGTGTGCAGAGAGGCAGCACACATGGTGACTGTCTCAAACTCAGGAAGTTCACCCAATACGAAACCAACACTGGGTAACTGTGACTCACAAACACACACAGATTACATCTCACCTCTTTAACACAAACTCTTATTGATCTTGTGCCTACCCTTGTCTTAGCATGTCAGATGCAACAAATATCCCTGATGGTCGTCTCTTCAGCTTGTGAACCATCTGTCAATCAAATCAGATCAGAGAAATTCAGCCGTGTCCATGCTTAAGGTTAATGGATGCAAACACAAGCAACAGGATCATCTAATAGTTATGTACAAATATACATAGATTTGTTTTTTTTAGATAGAACTTTTCACTCTTTTAATATTTTAGCTCATGACAACACTGACTGCTGTCATGCTCATCAGAAACTGGCCTCTTTTAGACATGAATAAGCAGATAGGTCACACGTGGGCCGGGCAGGCAGCTGTACAGCTGCATCTGATGGTTTGTTGTTGTTATTTAGAAGACACTAATGTTTAATATAATGTTTTCCCACATCCTTTCAAACACACTGTGAATGTCTCGTTGCATGAATCTCAGAAAGCAAAGCACAGAATAAAAAAATATATAAGGGAAAAGGTTTGAAGTCACGTGGAGTTCTTCAAAAAAAAGTTAGTTTCATTGGATTAATGTCGGCGTCTGTAGGAAAAGGAAGAAATTCTCTGAGGCTTTTATTTACAGCGACACACTGAAAACACTCAACTATGAGCATAAATAGATGCCTCAATATATATATATATATATATATATATATATATATATATATATATATATATATATATATATATATATATATATATATATATATATATATATATATATATATATATATATATATATATATATATTGATACATAATAAGCAAAATAAGCAAGCTTAGTGTTTAATTTTAGTTCCTGAGTTGTTACTTTTATTCTAGAGATATTTGTAGTGTTGGTGATGGTTTCATTTTTTACCCTCTGTATTTAATGAAAAGTAAAGTTGGTAAGAAACACAATCCAGTGTTTATGGTGTACTGCTTTGTCCACTTCAGGTGTCATTTTTAAAACAAAACAAAACATATTGTTAAAGGAGTCTTTAAAGCTGTGTTGGAGAAATGGCTGGTCTTTATTCGAGCAAGACGGATGTGGTGAAACAACAGCGGCGGCAGACTGAGGCGGTAATAATCATCCATAACAAAAACCATTAACACACAGATTCCAAATGCAGCCACTAACGGATCTGTCTTTATGTAAATGGGAATATATTTCAATCAGTTTTCAGTCAGTTCAATTTACTCCAGAATGAGTAATGCCAAATCTGTGCTCTGACCATAGCTTATTACTAATCTAATAAAGTAATGAGGTATTTTCGTATATAAACTCAGAAGGATTTGTGTTCTTGATCCTGCAAAATTCTGTAAACGACTAAAGATCTTCTGTCACGTTTCAGGAAATTACATCAAAGTGAAGTCAAAGCCTCTGAAACACCTGGTTGTGTGGAACATGTCCTCCTCCTGCGTGAATCGTAACCATTAAGCCTCTTTAACGAAGCTGAATGTAATCTTTCACGTCATTGATTTTATCATTTAAACAGCCTTAAAAGGATTGTGTCATTATACATGACATGCAAACATTTGATGACCAGCTAATAACGTTAACATCAACCAGTGTCCGTGTGTGTGTGCATGTGTGTAACTGTGCACCCGTGTCCATGTGTTGTGCTATATAAAGACTTGAGTGTTTGCAACATACTATTTTCAAATTTGACAGGGGATTGGATTTTAATCATTTGGGTTTTGTTTTTTTTTTGCTTTGTTTTGTTGTCGTGTGTATTTAATTCAATCCATGAACCTTGTCTTGTGTTCAGTGTCTCTCAGACTGTGTCTCATTGTTTTTCTGTGTTTGCTTCTCATGATTTCCTCTTTCCTGAACTGTTTTCTGGACTTTCACCCACTTTGGAGGACCAATTGTGTCTGCAGCTACTAAAAATCTGCATGTTTATTTAAACTATTTTTGATCTGGCATTTGTATCTGCGTTCGAGCCGTTCATTCAGAACTTAAACATGTCTGTAATCCTTCTTTGGTTATCTCATATTCCGCATTATTGATCCTGTCACCTCATGTCCAACTGTCCACAAAATCAAATCCAATGAACTGAAATTATTTCATATCATTTGTTTTCATATGATAGGAGATCCTATATCCTTCAACCTTTTCTTTTTAACACACACACAGTTGTGCACACTTGTCCACTTTTCATTTCTTTGTCTACATTCTCCCTCGTTGGTCTTCACTCCCCCATCCCTCACACCAGCTTGTAGTAAAAGGGCCGCACTTCACAGTCGGTGGGGGTAAAATAGATAAGAGTTCACAGCTGATCCTGCAGAACGGGCAGAAGTCTGTTTGTGATTTAGGAGCCGTGTAACATCCATGCTGCTTCTGCATGGATGTATGCCAAGCGTGTGCTTGATTGGTTAAGAAGACGGATCAGCCCTCTGAAGCTCTCTGACTGGTGAGAATGATGGAAGGCTTGGGTGAGGGAGGAGGTGAGAGTAAAAGTTAAAAACAGAGAGAGGAAACAAGTCATGTCCGCTTGGTTAAAATCAAACACACAAATTGTGTCCCTTGGTGCATCATAAGATGCACATCGCTGCATATTCCTATTGTTTTCCTCCTCCTGAAGTGTTGTGGCCCCTGGGATGGGATATTTAATCTATTCCATCTTTTTATTTTATCATTCACAGTGCAGAGAGCCATTGTATCAGAGGAGACAGAGATGACATGGATCCTGCCAGCCACTGGAGCCAGCAGGGCGCCTTGCTGAAGGGTAAATTGTTTGATGTAATTCATTCCCCAGAGGAGAAGCAGGATTGAATGATGTATAATGATCCTGCTATTAAACTAGGAGCATGGGCAGCAGCTAATGATAACTCATATGCAAAGCCCTCCACCTCCTCTTCCTCCTCCTCCTCCTCCTCTTTGGTAATTGGTCTCTTGCTGCCTTTCAGGGCTCCTCCTTTCGCTGGAGGCGCCTCCGTGTGGCGGTCAGAAGAATTACGCACGCCGCGGGGGGTTTAAAAGCCTCAACAGAGGAGGAACAGCCCCCATAACCACGGAGCTCTACACGGGGAAAAGTTCACCACTCACTATCACTAGCAGGAGACGAGCAGCGGACATGGCAACCCAAGCAAAGCAGGCGCCTCACCTGCACCTGGCCGAGCTGACCGCCGCGCAGTTCATCGACATCTGGAAGCGTTTTGACGCAGACGGTCAGTGCGTAAAGTGTTCCCCGGTCTGATGAGCATTTGATCGGACTGGTCAAATATAATTTATTACTATCAGCTAAAAAAAAAATTACAACTTTTATGATTATGTTTAAATAATTTTGAATTTAGATTTTGACTGTGAAGATAGTGACACTAACTGCTGTAAGAAATAATATCTTTGCTCCAGATTACACCAGTAGAATTGTTAGTGAGAATTTTTATTTCGTTTTTAAATTAATTGAAAATTCAATTTACTTCTTTGTCTGTATTATCTTTCTCTGAGATAAACCCATCAGTAGAGTTGTGGTCGTTTGATGCTTTGATTTAAGGCGTTGCTTCCGTTATATTCATGAAATATTTAGCGCTATATTGACGTGCGTTCAGTTTATTTGTGTATGAGGAGATTCTGAATCTTAGTCCTCTCTCTCTCTCTCTCTCTCTCTCTCTCTCTCTCTCTCTCTCTCTCTCTCCCTCTCTCTCTCTCTCTGCGCGTCCACGCGTACAGGTGCGCGCACAGGCAGTTACAGAAAATGTAGTCAAATCATATTCCAACAGCAGCGTAAACACACACCCATTTTACTTCAGGTACATCCCAGTGGTGAAGTCAGGTATAGAGTGATGCTGTGATTATTATACAGTAATGAATTATTAACAATGATGCCTGTAAGAGCCTGTTTAATGATGCAGGTGTTGGACAGCAGATTATTTGTAATCTAAAAGTCATTACAGGTAGATGTGAAGTGAGAGTCGAGTGAATTAAATCAACTTTATTGATGACCTGTGGTAATTAATCTGTCAGGAAGTCGTTGTTTCGGCTCCTCAGGGACGGTTACTTTTGGGTCCGTAAGGGTTGTGACTGAAGGATTTCTGCGGTGAGATCAACCCCCCCCCCCCATTGGAGGGGGGATGCTGGTGTGATGGAGGCTGATTCCGGTGTTGAAGTGATGAATCTGGTGCATCTGAGCAGAATGAGAGGTGATGGTGAGGTGGGAGATGTGGGATGAAGGAACATCAAATTAAATTTGTTAAGAAAAAACATCAAATGGTTCATAGTCCTATTTTCAGATTTCAATGTTTGCTTGATTTCTTTCGATTTTAAACAGATTTTTTGTAATAAAAACAATTCTTCAGTCCTAGTAACGGTATGATCCCATTTTGAATCTATCAATCGCGCTACTACCATGGAGTAAAAATCAGTAAAAATTTCCGTTTTTTAAATTTGCCTTATGCAAATGTTCTTAGTAAGCACATTTGCAGAGTTACATTTGCTCACTGTTTACATGCCGATAATGGTTTTACTTGTCTGGACTCCTCAGAGTAAAGAATCTCAGGTCTGCTGCTCGCCAAGTTGTTCATTGGACATTTTCCCAGCAGCAAAGCTGCAGATGAGAGTTGTTGTCTCTGCCTCACGACCAGCCACCCCAGCTTCAGCGAATTTCGTTTGCAAATTGAAGGATTATTTTCTAAAGCCATTCAGAAAAAAAAATGCTTTGACCTCCCCTGTTAAATCTTTCAGAAACTCTGACAAATCCACAATTTATTTCCATCCAAAAGCCCAACATCAACACAGCGACCAACAAAACTCTATATTTATCTATGGCTGTGGTTTTTCTGTTTACTGTTTCTGTGCCTTAGCATCTATATGTTTACTATGGCTATGATAGAATAGAAGATAGTCAATCTTCTCCTTCTATTTGGTTCGTTTGATGACATTTATAAATTAAATTGTTAAATTTTACAGCATAATAAAAACATACCTGTCAGGCGATTGGATGACCGTTCATTCAGTTGTAAATTCCAAACTGATTGGTGGGAAATTGATCCACAATGGCTCAGATGTGGACGACTGCATTGATTGTAATTAACTTTAATTAGCTTTAGTAGAAGAGGAAGGTCAAAACTAGTCGTAATGATAGTGAATAATCCATTTAATTCATCCTTAATTTGCTGATGGGATGTTTTTGGGATCAACAGGTTGTGTTTTTAGCCGCAGCTGAACAGCCGGACCAGAGCTCCTTCAGGCAAATCTGGAGCAATTAAACAAAGGAAGTTATTCTTTACTTTAAGGGAGTCATGTGTTTCCTCTTTTTAGATTTCACTCATCATGTGTCGGGCAGCTGGATTATTTTTCTGAGGTGTTGTTGAGATGATCACGTATTCTACTTTTAGGTTTCTGCTGAGACAATAAATGTAGTGAGGTTAGAACTGTAGGTCCTGATCACTGTGGTTAACAACATGTTGATCAGTCGGGGCAAGATTTGTTATTCAAACATGTCTTGTTTCACTTTGGTATTTCCATGTCGTTGTTCTTTTGTGTCTGATGCTGACTCACTTCATTTGTAGAAATAGATCGGTCACCACAGAAGTCGTTAGACCCCAAAAA
Organism: Antennarius striatus; assembly: GCF_040054535.1. Lineage (NCBI taxonomy): Eukaryota > Metazoa > Chordata > Actinopteri > Lophiiformes > Antennariidae > Antennarius > Antennarius striatus. Next base: position 21,117,259 of record NC_090776.1, on the reverse strand, counting down.
CCAGAATAATTCAATAGGTTGGTGGTGTACTGGTCTGACACCAGAAACCAGAAACCAGTCTGCTGTGACACGTTTCTGCAAACGTGATGAATCCTTCTATCCACATTTACCCCCTGACTCTACATCTGACACCACCAAACAAAATTTCTCATTCTTAGTTAAACACCTTGATATCTACTGAATGGATTGCTATGAAATTTGTTGACATATTCACATCTCCCTCAGAAGGATTAGAGGTGATGTTTCATCAGCCGCCACCACCAGGTAGACTAACAGTATCATCTGTCAGCTTCACTTTGTGTTTGTGTGCTAATATATACTGTAACTGTTAGCATCTTAACATGCTCAATAAAGGCTGTAAACATGATGAACTTTATTCAATGGAAAAATGCTGAACATCAACATTTTAACACTCGTCTTCACACAGTGATGTTAGCATTAGCTAAAAAAAAAAAAACCCAGGATGACATGTAATTAACTTTGTCATGATCAGACATCATTTTAGCTGTTTATGATGGAACAGTTTTGGTATTTTTAAATACGTACAAGCTTTTATTCACCATATTAATTCTGTATCTGAACAAAATTTGATTTAGATTTAACTAAAGGTTTAATTACCTTCACAAAAATATCTAATATGGAGCAACTTTTTTGGCAATAGTTTATAGTTACACAAGAATACTCACAAATCTCTTTGATAATTAATTTTTTTATTGAAATGACTTTATGTTTATTAGAAAACATGTTCTTCCCTCCTGTTAGCCAGTGCTGTGGGTATAGATGTGACCTGAACTCTTTATGATTTCATGTAATTTTCTTCCTTAAACACAGTTTAAAACAGAATTATTGATTATATAATTTGTCTAATGAGAGGTAATTCATCTAACTCTTTTATTCCACATTCTCATTGATGATAAGCATTTATTTTGTTTGCTTTGTTTGCACCAGCAGAGCTTTGTGTTTCTGCAGTGATTTCTTTTAATATCTAAAACAGCAGCTCAGCCCCAGCACAGATGGTGACATTGAGCACCTATAAAATACAGTGTGCAAATAAATCTGAACAGGGGGACGAGAGGGGGGAGAAAATGATCTAAAACGAAAGGGGATGAGAAAACAAGAGATTAAGAGGGGGGGTGGGGTGAACCCATGCATTTTATGGTGTACATCTGCGTTTTGATTCTGAATTAAAACAACAATTTTATTAACGTGTCTTTTCCAATCCCTCCTGGGGTCGTAGACAGATGGGACTCATTCTTATGATTAAAAAGAGAACGTTGAACATTACCCTGTGACCCACAAGGGAGACCAGTGGAGAAAATTACTCCAGTATATTGAATCTTCTCCGGTCATGTGGCAATGACAAGAAATACAAATACAGAAACAGGGATGGAATGCCCCAATAAGCATTAGTCTAACTGCCCCTTTCACTCTCTCAGGCAAGAAAACACTCATTACACTGCTTACACTCCACTGGCACTGAACTCCTTGTTTAGTGCTGCAGCACGCTTCTGCTAAATACCAACTTGCCGTGAGATAAATGTATGCAAATGGTCAATATTCTCAAGTCACGCCCTTGTTTTTGCATGAATTTGATCCAACGTCTTCATCTTATTTACCTGTGTTGTAGAGCTGCAAGCTTCGGTTGTCAACATGGAAACACTACACGCACAGTATTTTCCATACTATAAGGCACACCTAAAAGCATTTAATTTCCTATAAAAACCGAGAGTGTGCCTTATAATCCATTGCGCCTCATATATGAAAAAAGTTTTAAAATAGGCCGCAGAGTCGTGAATGCAATCCCTTTAGCGCAGCTCAATCTAGTGGATGCATAACGCAATCACGGCCATTACAGTAGTTTTTTACTCTATGCGCCTTATAATGATGGGCGCCTTATTCTGGTGAAAATAGTTTTAAAATAGGCCATTTATTGATAGGGCGCCTTATAATCAGATGCGCCTTATAATCCAGTGCGCCTTATATATTCATTTATTGTTGTTGTTGTTATTATAATAATAACAATAATAATAATAATAATTATTATTATTATTATTATCATCATTATCATTATCATTATCATTATCATTATCATTATCATTATCATTATCATTATCATTATCATTATCATTATTATTATTATTTTATGGGCCATTCATTGAAGGTGCGTCTTATAGTCCAGTGCGCCTTATAGTGTGGAAAACACTGTAAATAAGAATTTTCTTCTGTCAGTGCTTGCTTGGGTGACAGAAAACCAGAACAAGGTTTCCAAAATCTAACCCCCAGTGAGCTTTAGTCAAACTTCCTGCAGAGATCTTTCATTAAACTTTTAAAAAGTCAAGAAATCTTTAAAAGCGCCATTTGATCATTTCGTACCTCCAACAAGGCTGTAGGGCTTTTGTCTGACTCTCAGACTACGAGGTCAGACTATCGTGAGACTACAGCTTTTAGATTACATAAATGAGAGATATCAGTGAGTGCTGTCCTGTTCCAGACTAATGGCGTTCCCCTTGTGGTCCACAGGAAATGGTTACATTGAAGGGAAGGAGCTGGAAGACTTTTTTAAAGAGTTGGAAACCGTAAGACACGGACCTGGGGGAAGCATGGTGAGTATGTGCTGGCGGTGGGATGTGGGGATACTGACATGCAGTAGGTTCACAAGGTCACTGTTAATTCATCCTGACAAATAAAAGATAAATCAGTCTGTGGTGAAGTCTGGGTTTTATTGTCTCTAACATAGGAAGAGTTATGTTCGTCAATGTCATGATAGTTTTCAGAAGGGGAGGATTTGATGGTCACATGATGCGCAAAATATTCACTCCTGGTGAACATAAGGAGTGAAAACATGAATTCTTTCAGTGTTCATCATCAACAGTAAGATGACACATGTGCTTTTCCTCATTATGTCAGCAGGAATAGTTTTTAGAATGAGCAAAAAAAATAATTTCAAATTTGTAATAATACAAAAAAATTCTGACTGACAGGATTGATTTAGTCAGCTTTCTGTATTCATGTTTTCTGTTATATATGTATACATATATATATATATATATATATATATATATATATATATATATATATATATATATATATATATATATATATATATATATATATATATATATATATATATATATATATATATATACCTGTATATATTTTTGAATTAAACCTCCATTGTCGTGTCTGTCTTTGACCCGTCGTTCGTGTTAGCAGGATCCTTCTCACGCTGCGTTCAAAGAAAAGATGAAGGAGTTCATGGCCAACATCGACAAGAACTCCGATGGGAAAATCGAGATGTCAGAGGTGAGAACTCTTTCCACTTTTAACAGCAGCAAAAATTATTAGAGTATTTAAAACAATTTAGATGAAGCATCGTTTTAATGGTCTGGATTCGTTCTAAATGTTTGTGTCTTCCCTGTTAGCTGGCACAACTTCTGCCTAAGGAAGAAAACTTCCTGCTCTGCTTTAGAGAGTTTGTGGGAACCAGCACTGAGTTCATGACTGTAAGTTTCTTCATATTATTTATCTGAATCCCTCACCTTATGCTCCCTCAGTACTCGGCACTGATTCAATTTGATGAGGACAATTTTAATTTTATTACTCAGAATGCCTTGAGTTGTCTTTCTGATTTACATTCTTAATATACAGAGCAGCACTGAATTCACTCATTTCAACAGCCATAAATTAATATTTCACACTAAAACATATTTAAACCACACTTTTTAATGAAATTAAAATCCACCTCCACTGTTCTCCAGGTACATTGTTCAAACAAGTAGAGAGAATAAACTCAAACACCGGCTCCACTGTTGTTCTAAATAACCTACATGTACACTCACTTGGTGCACTCAGGCTTGGCTTGGGGGGGGGGGGTTCAGTGGTAGTGTGATATTCAGGCTGCTGTGTGTTGAAGCTATTCTCAGACAGCCATACATTATGAATGGAGCACAGCTTTCTGCAGGGGAAGGCAGTGAGTACTGCAGGGGTTTAGTTATCCCTCTTTGAAAGGTCGTTGACAAAATCTATATGTATGCAAAGTCACATGACTCCACTCTGTAAAAATAAAATGCATCATTAAGAAAAACTAAAATACACTTAAAACTCTCAGGTATTGTGTGGTATTTTTTCCTGTATAAATTTGATAAAATATTAATTCATATCCGCAACATCAGTTGTGTTTTTCTTCATTTGTCATCAAAGGCAAAGTGCACTGACTGCAGTTTTGGTGAATTTCACTTGTTTTTTTTTTTTTGAAAGGGTCCCATCTTGTCTTCAGTCTGTTATCGTCGTTGTTCTCCTGCTTCTATTTTTTTATTTATTTTTTGATACTTGAAAAACACAAAAAAGCTGTTTGTCAGTTTTGCAGATAGCGCACTTTATAAAGTAGTGGTGTTTTCTGAGTGCCACTTCAACAACATCGCTCTCCTCCCCTGCAGGCCTGGCGGAAGTATGACTCTGATCGGAGTGGATACATCGAGTCAAATGAGCTGAGGGTAACGTGTTAAATCTGCAATAATGTTTATTCAGCTTCTCTGCCAGCAGTGGGACATTTTGACAAAAAATAAATAAATTAAAAGATTTAAATCAAACTTTAATCAGACTTTATCATCACTGTGATTCTGTGATTCTGTCTTCAGGGCTTCCTGTCAGACCTGCTGGCAAAGGCTGACAGACACTATGATGAGAAGAAGCTCAAAGAGTACACAGAGACCATTGTGAGTATCATGATGTATCACTCTGCTTTGGAAAAGGGGAAAGAATAACTGACTTCCACTCAAATCAATTTCTATTCGTCTATATGAGAAACTAAGAAGAACCACAAAGAAAAAAGAACCACTAAGAAAAAAACCATGTTTTTGTTGATGCATATACACAATCAACGAAGCTCTCAGTAAATCAAAAGAGATGACATGAAAAGGTTTTTGCGTCACATACTGTACATTATTACATCTAGACTCCTTCACAACAATAATTTCATGTCCATATGCAGCAATTTCCTGCTACGTTTTTACATAATGTAGCTGAAATAACATCCCCAAAGGCTTGCATTAGAATAAAACTGAACAATATGCACCTGTAGTGCTGGTGCTTCACTTCTCTGTGGTCCCAATGCACTCTATAATGCAGCATTCTTAAGTTGATGTGTTTTACATGCAATGTGAGTGAAATTCTGCTCATGAAGACCTTCTATTTGCATCATTTCCCTGATAAATTCTCCTCTAATCTTCTTTCTGTGCAGCTGAGGATGTTTGATCTAAATGGCGACGGTAAGCTGGGTCTCTCTGAGATGGCGAGGTGAGTGCATCTCCACTTCTATTGGTGTGTACTTTTTTTTTTTTAAAGGAGGCTGAGAAAATGAAAGTGAAACCTTCCTTTATGTTTTACTGCAGGCTTTTGCCCGTCCATGAAAATTTCCTGTTGAAGTTCGAGGTAAAATTGAGCTCAAATTGATTTTACGTGTAAAATCACAACTAAAGTCTGACATCCTGTAACTCTGCATGGACGAATAGTAGAATTCAGCAATTCAGTCAGATGTCAACATGTGTAACACATGTATTTTCTCATGTATGTTCCCACACATTCATGCCAGCTTGAGAGAGCAGATCAACAATTCCTTTCTGACAGAGGATTAGTCTGTCTGATCAGGATTAACTCAACAGTAGTCCCAGTTATCAGAATCTGCATGGATTATTATCAGGTCTGGATCTAGTGGGGCTTTTACCGCTGTCGAGAAATACCTTGCAGTTTCTCACGATTTTCATTCCTCTTTCTGCTGTTTTGTTTTTTTTCCACCTGCAGGGCATCAGACTCAAAGTGAAAGAATTTGACTCCATCTTCACCTTCTATGATAAGGTAGCATGTCGCTCCTCATGTCTGCCCCATATAAAGCATATCTCTGTGTTCTGCATGTCACAGGACATCAAATTCATCAGATTACCCATGGGAGTCGCTGATCGCACACTTCTTCTCACTGGCAAACCTACGGCTGTGAAATGACTTAATTTCCATGCTTAGGTTGTCAGGTCACTCGAGTGTATCGCAGTTACCACCAGCTACTCTTATGATTTTGGTGTAATAACAACAACAACAACAACAACAACAACAATAATAATAATAATAATGTTGTTGATAATAACAATAATAATAATGATAATAATAACATGGTTGTTGATAATAATAATAATAATAATAATAATAATAATAATAATAATAATAATAATAATAATAATAATAATAATAATAATAATAACAATAACAATAACAATAATAATAATAATAATAATAATAATAGAACCCAATGTCACCAGCCTTGGAATTATCATTTAAACTTTTTCATTTAATGTAATATGAATGTCTATTTATGTGTGATTTACTATACAGTATATATAAAATTTAAAATTGAAGAGTTTATAGAATGTTTTTGTGTGTTTATCGTCCTGTTTTGGGTTTTAATAACATATTTAATGGTACTGAATCTGTTGTTCATCATGACTGAAGACCTTTTTTTCATGTATTTACATGAGATATATTTTTTCTGCTGTCTGTCATGTTGTCTTTCACCAGGATGGTAACGGGTATATAGATGAGCAGGAACTGGATGCTTTACTGAAGGACCTCTGTGACAAGAAAAAAATGGTAATGAATAGTTGGCCTATTGATTAATGAGTTCAGATTACTTTTCTACTTGCCAAATATAGAGCCATAAGCAGACTTAGACGTGTCTGCTGTGTACTGTACGTTTACACCTGGCATAGACCGCCCCGGTTCCACTGACTGTACGGTCCTGTGTTGTTCCTGGCAGGACGTGGACTCCAAAGGTCTAGGAGGGTACAAAAAGAGCATCATGGCTCTGTCTGATGGAGGGAAGTTGTACCGCACTGAGCTGGAGATTGTCCTCTGTCGGGACTCCCTGCTGTGACCTCCTTGCCTGAGAGTGCTGTTCCCCACCACTCCCCGCCCCCCCGCGCCAATGCATCCTCCTTCCTACCTCTCTCGATGTAACCTGGTGCATGTGTGACCCTAAACCTCGCTACACCATGTAGACTTAAAACAAAAGTGCTCCTGAGAACACAAAGTGTACCGCTGACCCTACTGCTTTAGCTTTTGCACCTCCCTGAGGTCTTTTTTGGATTTTTGAATTGCATTTTCGTAGTGTGACGCCCGTAGTGATGAGTACAGGAATATATTGTGTATTTATTTATTTGAACTCCTGTTTCTAATTTGCTAATATTTGTATTTTTTTTACATTTATCTCATATATGTTTTCTTCTCCAACTGCATTTAGAATTTAACTTGGGCAAAAAATCTGTTCATTTATTTGATTCATTTCTCTTTGCTTTAACATGATCTTGTATATGATGCGGCTTGTACTGTTCGATTAAAGATATATTAAAGATACTGAGACCATGA